>NW_026460188.1:0-64460 GCF_021730395.1 Mercenaria mercenaria | reverse complement strand
TGCATTGACCAACACTGGTATTAACTTTCACTGGTGTTTTATTTAAAAAGCAAGTTTCATTTGTACCACAAAAATGTCTTGTATTTCATTTGCTTATTATTTACTTCCCTTTAATATGACATTATAATAATAATATTAAATTACATTTTTATTTCTTATTTCTTACCAATTTGAGACTGAAATGACATTCATTCTTTTAAAATGTAGATTTTAACATTTGAAAACAATAAAAAATATAGATTTCCAAATACATACCTCTTCATGAACTATATGGTATATATAGTTATCATTTTTACACATATGGTCCCCCTCACTTACTTTGATAAGAAATGTTCACACCCTATAACGACTGTATTCCCCCTCTTCCTGTTGCGACCGATCAAAACAATAAACTGACAGCTAAAAGTTGAAAAACACGATTTTAAAGTGACTAATTTGCTTTGATGGTATATTTAAATTTTATTGGAAGCTGAACACGATTTGTTTCTGTATATAATGTGTTAATCTGATTACTGACAGGTACATTTACAGCAAAAACCCCAATTGATTACTGATTTTGTCCAGAAATTGTAAATTGTCAGCATCAAAAGTACATATTTTCTTGCTTGAAGAATGATCTATATGCAAATTCCACTGTTTCATGGATAAAGAAACAATACGAGTTTGGTACAATAAAATAACATCATTGCTAAAATCTCCAATTTGTTTATAACCGTCAATGAAGATCCTGTGTGATTTCCTGACTGTATGCATGTTTGCATTTTTGCGACTTTCGTAAAAGAGACTGTATGCCTGTTTGCAACTGACTTGTTTATAAAATATCAGCTTTTCCTATGCTCCTGTAGTATTCCTTCATAATTATAACCCACAAACGAAGTTTAAAGGAGGGTGGTATATAGGAGTCACCATGCGGTCTGTCTGTTCTGTCTGTTTGTATGTGTGTCCTCATAAATTTGGTCGTGCAATTACTTGAATACTATTACACCTACCTCTCTCAAACTTTACACACAATGTCAAACATCAGTCATATGTAGTTAATGCCCGTCTTATTATTTTCCTTTTCTCTTTAATGTGACAATTAACGGTAAAACAGGGTCTATTGTACGTGTCCGTGCCAAAACTTCTTTATGATTAAGGAATTCTGAAATAACTTAGCACAAATGTTCGCCATCATAAGACGATGTGTCGCGCACAAGACTATACTTTCTAGAATTTCAACCCATTGAAACCGATATATCATCGCAAACTACAATTAATAAGCTGTCAAAATATGAACAGTAAACGGGGTGATTCGTAGTGAAACGGTACCAGGTTGAATCCACTAACATTTTGTTGATCGTTTTCTTGACAGCGTCGCACAGTAAACACCTCTATTTTAGTTTTGTCTTTGTATCTGCCATAAACACACGGAATTTTACATGAAACTTGTCTTATTTTACTGAAAATACATTCTGCGAATGAAATAAGCCCCCCTTGTGCCAAAAAATGAAACATTGAGGGTTTATTTTTAAGGTATTCTTTCAACGGAGGCAATTACGATCAATTACTACATTATAACCTACAGGGGTTCCATTTCCTGAAATCTTTGTGCAGCGTATTTTAATTTCTAATTCTGTATTCTATGTTAGTATATGTCTGTAAAATCAACACGGAATACTTGCATGTAAACGATACGAAGCATTCAATTCATTATATAATTAGGTTGGACAGCGTGTCCCACCCCCTCCACCCCCAGTGGATTAGTACATGTATAGCACGAGAGGTTCGACATTAAGTGACATTATATACATAACGACTGATCAATAGAGACAATTTGGTATGTATTTTTTTATTTTTCATTTACACCCTTAAAGGATATAAATCGCCTACTGTAGTCGCAAAATGGAATACAGTGTAAGTCACAAATACGAGTTCAGATCAAATATCAAAATTGGCAAGTCGGCATACAGTGAATGTTTTTACCGACTAGATAAAAAGTTATTTCTTTCAAAAACGCAACAGACATGAAACATCTTATTTACATTTATTTATGGAGTATGCACGCTTATTTCAGAAAACATCATGAATTATTGGATCAATTTGACGTGTTATTCATCAGTTTCGTGACTTGGTCGAGTGAATTTTCATGCAATGAGTGTGATCAGTCAACATTTTGTCAGCATTTTGTAAACATTACTTGTCTGTTTCATCTATTATATCACCATATACACATATCTAATACACATAACGTGTAAAGCAAAATAATTGATTTAAGACGATGTCTGTTTATTGTTTTGATCGGTCGCAACAGGAAGAGGGGAGTACAGTCGTTTATAGGAGGTGATGTTGTATTGGCGAGTGGTTTGTGAAAATGGCCCAAGATAGAGGATGTTGGTAACAATTTATTATGCCCCCCCCCACCCCACCACCTTCGAGAAAGGAGGGGTATATTATTTTGCAGATGTCGGTCGGTCGGTCGGTATGTAAACCAATCCGTTTCCGGACGATAACTCAAGAACGCTTGGGCCTAGGATCATGAAATTTGATATGATGGTTGGTCATAACTAGCAGATGACCCCTAGTGATTTTGAGGTTAGTAAGTCAAAGGCAAAGGTCACATTGACCCAGAACAGTTAAAAAGCTTCTACGTGAGCCTAGGATCATGAAAGTTAATAGGATTGCTAATTATGAACAGTAGATGACCACTATTAATTTAAGATTAGTAGGTCAAAGGTCACAATGACCCGGAACAGTTAAACGGTTTCCGAATGATAACTCGATAACGTTTAGGCTTATGATCATGAAAGTTGATAGGGTGATTGGTCATGACCAGTAGATAACCCCTATTGATTTTGTGGTCAGTAGACCAAAGGTCAAGGACACAGTAACCCGGAACAGTAAAACCGTTTCCTGGCGAGAACTTGAGAACGCTTAGGCCTAGGATCACAAAACTTAATAGGAAGACTGATCATGACAGCAGATGACTCCTTTTTATTTTGAGATCAGTAGGTCAAAGGTCAGGATCGCAGTGACCTGGAACAGTTAAAATGTGTCCAGACGATAACTTGAGAGTGCTTGGGCCTAGGATAACTAAACTTAATAGGGAGGTTTATCATGACCAGCAGATGATCCCTGTTGATTTTGAGGTCAATAGGTCAAAGGTCAAGGTCACTTTGACCAAGAACAGTAGAACTTTCGTGCACAGTGACCAAATAATTTCAGTTCCTTATGCAATTACTGAATGCATCAAGGGGGAGGGGGTGGGGCGGACTTTTCGTGTTCTACGAGCTCTTGTTGTTTAATATTTACCAATCATCTACTTTGATAGTTCTTTGTGGAATTCGGTGTAAATGTGCGAAGTGAACTGCATAAGACAAAACTATATGGCATTAATGGAATTTGCTGTGTACATGTACAAGAAAATAACACTACCTTGTTCACTTTTTGACGTATCTCTTATTGAGTTGTTCTGGCTATAATCTAAGTGCTGAATGGAATCTCTTCAATCTGCATACAAAATAAGAGGACATTAAGATAAGTTCTTGTGTACAAGAACCATAACTTAGCATTGCTTCTTTCTTCTTAAAGTGGAATTATTCGCATTTTTTTCAAGTAAAAATCCAGCTGAAATAGACGCGAGTTTAAAATGGGAGGAAATTATAGCTTTTAACACAATATACCAATCTCTTCCTGTTACCAGTATGTTACCAAATATGACTTTTCTTATTTTGACTTAGGCAGTCCTTTTATGAAAAGTCAAACTGCACGCAGGAGTTACTTCCCTTCAACTTTAGAAATCACTGCCTGTAGGTAAGAGAGATCACTGCGTAGAAGATTGAAAGAAAGAACTATTATTTTATTAGTCCGATTTCTTTATTTCTAAAGCATCAACTTCATATACTTACAGAGCATTATCGTTAATCTAACACATTTAAATGCACAGCAACCGAAGATTGCTTTTATAAAACATTTACCTAAACACACTCTGTGTAGTAAGATGCACATAATGCCGATTTACTAACCTTCCTTTATATAATATTTGTGTATTAGAACAACTCCAAAACCATCTTAAGGATTTTGTGAATTTTTCAATAATATGGCAAGGTACGTTGAAAGGAAGTGTTGAAGTATCATTTATTTGTCCTGAACATTACAAATGGGGAAGGAAGTTTGCATAAGCTGCATACTGTTTGTCACTTTTGAATTATCCCCAATCACTTAATATATTTTAAAGGATTTTTTAAGAAATGGTTTAAGGATTTGTCCTTAAAATCAGGAATTGTACACCAACAAACCATATTCTTTTATTATATTATATCTTGTTTGTCCTGAACATAAGTGAAAAACTATTCAAGTTGACATTGATTTCACATAATGATAGAGAACATTGAGAGAAGATGCAATGTGCAGGAAGAATAATTCTTTCGATTGCCTCTACTAGTTTATACTTTTGTTTGTTATTTTACAGAGCTCTTGTTGATAATGAACGTTTTGGTATGTGCAACTTTTAGACAATATCTTCCGTTAAATGCAATAGACGATTAGACAACCATTGAAACCGTTTGTATTTTCCGGGGTACTGATATTCAAATTTACATATCTTGCTTGACTATATCCTGAATCTTTCTAAAAAATATGCGTTAATTTGTGATAACACACAATGATTTCAGTCATAGAATGGAGTAATATATCAAATTACCCTTCTGAAAAGAGAATAGAATATTTATTTCTCAATCTGACTAAAGTACATCTCCTATTACGCTACGCATAGGATCTGAGAACGACCTATTCATAGCCTCGTTCTGACGACCCTTTCGCTAGCCAATCAGAGCTTAACTTACAAGATTTTGCAAATCTACCTGTAGCCTTGACTTTTGATATTTACAATTCTTATGTCGTAATGTGTCAGATAGCCGGTTAGCTCAGTCGGTAGGCCACTTGCTTTGTAAGTGAGGGGTCCCGGGTTCGAGCCCTGGAATGGCTGCACATTTTCTTACTCTTTGACATTCGAACAAGTCGTCTGATTGGTTAAAATAAAAACAGCAATACTGGAAATCAAAAATATACAGAAGACGTATGTGAATGGATCGTTCTCAGATCTTCGTATAGAAGATCAAGAACTTAAGTCAGATTGATTTATTTCTGTACGTGATTGAATCGTGTTTCAATAAGAGTAACATTGTTGTAGTTGGTAAACAATACCCTTTTATATGCAAGATTATGTAGCTTTTCAGTAAGCAATATGACCATGTTTATCTATATTTATACCACTTACTGTGACCTTTGGCATATATTTTTTAACATTTAAACTGAGAAGCATCTGTATGATCAAACGGATTGTATCAGTTGAATAAAGGAAATTATCTTAACGAGAAATCGGTAGTATTTGCTTAGGTAGTCTCACCACAAATCAAAATAAAGCAAAGAAAAAAAATATAAACTTCATGGCATGTCCTACCAAAGATTCAAAATAACATAAAATACACCTTGAAATGTAGTGTACACTCAGAACAATATCTTATTGATGAAATGTCGAACTTCCAACAGAATTAAAGCACGTCTTCAGATATATTCATTCATTTTACGATTTCAACCCATTTTTGATAAGTCATAAAAATAAACGAAAATGTTTACAATTTACATATACATATTTAAAACAAAATCGTATTTTGGAAAGAGAATGAAATAACGTCTTTTGTCGTGCCTTTTCTAAAAGAGCATTCTAGAAAAAATATTAATATTGTTAGCAACGTCACTCTATATATTTACGTCAGGATGACAACATAACGGAAGTCGATTTGAAATCAACACAATTTTATTTAGAACTGCATTTAAACAAGTTTTACTACCTAGCAGAATGTACGAGCGGTATTTCTAGTTCAGAACGGCATTCAAACAGGTTTTACTATCTAGCATAAAATGCATCTTGCGAACGGTACTGCTAATTCAGAACGGCACTATAACATTAAACTTGCGAGCGGATGTGCGTGAAATTAGCCAAAGCAGCCAGAGTAGCCAGAGTTCAGCCAGAGTTTAGCCAGAGTAGCCAGAGTTTAGCCAGAGTTCAGCCAGAGTTTAGCCAGTGTAGCCAGAGTTCAGCCAGAGTAGCCAGAGTTCAGCCAGAGTAGCCAGAATTCTGATTACTCTTGCTGGCCAGAGAAGCCAGAGTTCAGCAAGAAAAGTCAAAGTTTCTAGGATGTTAAAATGTTCTGGCTATTCTGGTCAGCCATAGTATCCAGAATAGCCCGAGTCACATGGATTTTATTTGCACTGGTTAGTCTGGCTGACCAGAGTAGCCAGAGTTTCTAGGATTTTAGGAGTAGCCAGAGTAACCTGGTTCACAAAACATTTTACGTCTTAGCTGAGTTTGATTATGAAACTTAATATGTTATTTCTATCTAAATAGCATGTTTAAACTTGATTTCAAGTTAATTACTATTTTCAAGTGGCTATTTAGAGTAGCCAGAGTAGGCAGAGTAGCCAGATCTCTTGCTACTATGGCTAGCCAGAGTAGCCAGAGTTCAGCCAGAGTAGCAAGAGTTCACAAAACATTTTCCGTCTTAGCTGAGTTTGATTATGAAACTTAATATGTCATTTCTATCTAAATAGCATGTTTAAACTGAATTTTAAGTTAATTACTATTTTCAAGTGGATATTTAAAGTAGCCAGAGCAGGCAGAGTAGCCAGAGTTCAGCCAGAGTAGCAAGAGTTCAGCCATAGTAGCAAGAGTTCAGCCAGAGTAGCAAGAGTTCAGCCATAGTAGCAAGAGTTTCTAGGATTTTTATATGTTCTGACTACTCCGGTCAGCCAGAGTATCCGGAGTAGCCTGAGTCACCAGAATTTCATTTGCTCTGGTTACTTTGGCTGGCCAGAGTAGCTAGAGTTCCTAAAATTTTAACATGTTTTTGCTACTCTACTCAGCCGGAGTAGCCAGAGTAACCAGGTCCCATGTTCACAAAAGTTTTTCAGTCTTAGCTGAACTTGGTTATAAAATCTAATAATTGAGTCGTGTCATGAGGAAACAAACATAGTGACTTTGCGACCAGCATGGATCCAGACAAGCCCGCGCAGTCTGGTCAGGACCCATGCTGTTCGCTTTTAAAGCGTATTGGACTTGGAGAAACTGTTAGCGAACAGCACGGATCATGACCAGCCTGCGCATCCAACTGGATCCATTCTGGTCTCAAACCCACTATGTTGGTTTTCTTATGGTGCGAGTCATATATCATTTCTATCTAAATAGCATGTTTAAAACTGAATTTCAAGTTAATAACTATTTTCAAGTGGCTATTTAGAGTAGCCAGAACTCTGGTCACTATGGCTGGCCAGAGTAGCCAGAGTTTAGCCTGAGTTTAACCAGAGTAGCCAGAGTAGCAGATTTCAGCCAGAGTAGCCAGAATTCTGGTTACTCTGGCTGGTCAGAATAGCCAGAGTTCAGCCAAAGTAGCCAGAAATATGGTTACCCTGGCTGGCCAGAGTAGCCGGGTAACCAGGATGTCAATTGCTCTAGCTACTTTGGCTAGCCAGAACAGCCAGAATTTCCGAGATGTCCATTGGTTCTAGCTACCCTGACTAGCCAGAATAGCCAGAGAAAATACTGTAATACCTATTGCAAAATGACCCTTTTGGTACTCTCAGGTTTGATTTTTTAGTGTTTTATATGTATCAAGTGTATCATCGTACCATCGTGCATCGCGGTTTAGTATTAAATAAAAAGTCACGATTGTCCAAACAGAACGCCGTACATAACAGTGTGAAAATGGTGAAAAGTCAATTTACATTACATATGTACATTACTGAACAAAACTGATAGGTAAGACTAAGTCAGATATAATGATATTTAATAACCATTATATATTGAATGACCCTCATACACTATACTTGAATTTTTTAGCTCTTGTCACTGTGTGACAAGTTGAGGTTTTGTGATCAACTTTCGTCTTGTCTATCAGACTGAGTCAGGCTCTTTGACTGAACTCAGTACTCATTCCATTTTATATTGTAAAACCTTAGAAATCTTCTCAAGTATCACAAGACCCAGAGCTTAGATATTTTGCAAGAAGCATTGGCAAGTGCATCACTTTCAAAATTGTTCAAATCATGGACTCCGGGGTCATACTGGATCTGCCTTGGGGCTTTAAGTTTCACATAGAGTAATATATTAAATCCTACAAAAATATATTTTTATTTTCCTTTAGGCATAGACTATATTTATTTTGTATGTAGCATGGCCTAGTGAATGCCTCTCTTAAAATTGCACAAATCATGTCCCTGATGCCAAAATTACCTCCCGCTTGTGCTAATGAGCTTGCAAAGTCTTACAGGAAAATCTTTAAAAATCTTCTCAAAAGAATTGCAATGATAAGAGTTAAGATATTTTACATGTTCAAATCAATACCCCAGAGTCAAAATTGTTCCTACTTAAGTTTTATATAGAAAAAAATGATATACTTATATAGCAAAAATCTTTTTCAGATCCACAAGGTAAGAGCTGAAATATTTTGCATGTAAATTAGCAAAGTTTATAATGGAGTTCTTTCAAATTTGATTGAATCACCACCCCAGGGGAATATTAGTCTCTCTGTGGATTATCAATATACTTCTTATCTTATAAAATATAAGTTTAAAATTTCCAGAGTGTCCGGAATTTAGAATAAACAATTACAAATTGTGAATTTTTACTATGACTGTCATAACCCACAAGGTCCAGGTAAGCGATGACCTTATTCAGGACCATATAGGTCCTCTTGTTTATATTGATATCATAAACAATTGCAGTGAATTCCATATAACTTTTGAGTGTAAAAATAAAGAATATTTATTTGAAGGCTTCTGGTTTTGTATTTATTTAACTTCAGTGTTTGCCTTGAATTTGTACCAGAGTTCTGGCTACTCTGGCTGAACCCTGGCTACTATGGCTAGCCAGAGTAAAGTAAATTGAAGACATAATATAAAGAAATTGGAGAATAAATTCAATTCCTGAAAATTGCATTTTAAAGTAGTGGAAGTTGACGAAATGTTGACATGTGAACACATACACTTAAAGCGGCTTAATAACGGTATTTCATCTAAACCCTTGGGAAAAGGTAGATCCCTCTGACATGCCAATCAAAACGCAAAATGCCATTCAAAAATTGATTGTGGTCACCTTATGCCACCAGACAATCAACATTCCATGTTGTATTACCTCGGTATTACTTGTGTATGTGTATGAAACGATATTGACTATGTTTGGATGAAACAGTTATAAGACTGCTAACTGATAAGTAAGACAATTCTTTGAAGTCCGTTTGACGAATCACTTGATACATGAAACACTAAAAATACCTGAGGGCACAAAAAAGGGTCATTTCGCAACATGTTAAAGACCTAGAAACTCTGGCTACTCTGGCAAAGTCCGTTTTATGAATCACTTGATACATAAAACACAAAAAATCAACCTTGAGAGAACCAAAATAGTCAACAATCTTCTCACACCTTTCCATTATAGCTTCCGTTCCAAACATAGCTGTGAGGCTCAACTATTATCCTTTACAAAAGAAACTTTTGACAATCTCCAATCTGGAAACAAACAGATCTTATTGTAATGGATTTCTCGAAGGCTTTCGACAAGATCAATCATCAATTCCTTCTCTATAAAATCGTGAAACTTTGTGTCTACAAAATCTCTCTATTCTGGATTCAACCTATCCTTAGTACAAATCTGTAGTAGTTGAAAGCTCACACTCTTTACCAGTTCTATCAGGGGGTTCCTCATGGTTCAGTGTTGGGTCCTTGTCTCTTCCTTTGTTTTTATCAATGACCTTCCTGACTCTGTTAAAGGTAGAATACGCTTATTTGCTGATGGCAATATCATATACCTCAACATAGACTCGTTAATAGACTCTTACAAAGAATGGGAACGTAATTTGTCTATGGAATTCAATCCTGATAAATGCAAAGTAATAGGAATCTCAAAAAAATTACTTAATCAAGAACTAAAAACTTCAGGAAATGCTAAATATCTTGGAATTACTATTAGTGATGTCTTAACTTGGAAACACATATTGAAATTACATCTTCAAAAGCTAGTTACACTCTCAGATTTATAAAAAAATATGTACAATGTAATAGCAATAATATTAAAGAAACTGCCTAAAAACATACATTCGCCCACAATTAGAATACTGTAACACCATATTGCATCAATTGCAGAAAAAAACTTAGTATCTGAGATTATTATCATTATTATTATATTATTATTATTATTATAATCATCATCATCATCATTATTATTATTATTATTATTATTATTATTATTATCATCATCATCATTATTATTATTAATCCAGATTTGTTGAGCGCCCATTTAATATAAAATATACGTTCAAGGGCGCTTAACAGTTAAACATATGACATTTCGCAGATATATAGGAAAATCACAAAAACATGGCATATGCAATATTAAAACTGAAACTGAATGATTTGATTAATAGTTATTTGTACAACATTATTCGGGATGCATGTATTCTTCTATGTTCTAGTGTCTGCCATTTAAGTTTCAAGCATTGATGTTACGCTGCTTTGGTATGAGAAGCCAGAACATGTTAAAATCCTAATAAAGTCTTGTTCAGAGTTCTGGCTACTCAGGCTGAACTCTGCCTACTCTGGCCAGCCAGAGTAACCAGAGTTCTTGCTACTATAGCTACTATAAATAGCCAATTGAAAATAGTTATTAACATGAAATTCAGTTTTAAACATGCTATTTAGAAAGAAATAACATATTAAGTTTCAAGATCGAATTCAGCTAAGACTGAAAATGTTTTGCGAACACGGGACCTGGTCACTCGGGCTACTGTGGCTACTTTGGTTGACCAGAGTAGCCAGAACATGTTAAAACCCTAGAAACTCGGGCTACTCTGGCCAGCCAGAATAACCAGAGCTACTTTAATTAACCACTTGAAAATAGTTATTAACTTGAAATTCAGTTTTAAATATGCTATTTACATTGAAATGACATATAAAGTTTCATAATCAAACTCAGCTAAGACTGAAAATATTTTGCGAACACGGGACCTGGTTACTCTGGCTATTCTGGCTACTCTTGCTGACCAGAGTAGCCAGAACATGTTAAAATCCTAGAAACCATGGCTACTCTGACTGAATTCTGGCTACTCTGTTAGAAACAGCCAGGGTAACCAGAGCAAATGATATCCTGGTGACTCGGGCTACTGTGGCTACTTTGGCTGACCAAAATAGCCAGAACATGTTAAAAATTTAGAAACTCTGCCTACTCTGGTTGAATTCTGGCTACTCTGGCCAGCCAGAGTAACCAGAGTTCTGGATACCTGATGAACTCTGGCTACTCTGGCTGAACTCTGGCTACTCTGGCCAGCCAGCGTTACCAGAGTTATGACTCCTCTGGCTGAACTCTGGCTAAACTCTAGCTGAACTCTGGCTACTCCGGCTAAACTCTGGCTGTACTCTGGCTACTCTGACTGCTCTGGCTAATTTCACACACATTGCAAGCGGTATCTTTTACTTGTCTCACTGAACGTTGAACACAACCCAGTTAGATTTACTGCACTTACGTGAACGCCTGGCAAAGATTCCAAATGTAAAGGTGATCAAATGGCTAAGAACGGCATTTAAATTTCAAGAACGGCAGTCACATTTTTCTGGAAACGGCAATCTCAGTTAATTTCAACTTTGTTTTGAATTTTGCCGGTCATCACACTATTTGTTTACTTTGTTGCTTAGCAATTTGACTTGGTGACCCAGAAAGGTTCTGATTGAACCCAGCGTTCAAATGTATAGAGAATCTGCGAGTGCCGGTCTACCGTTCAACCAATCAGAACGCAGGAACGGCAACTTAACTTTACCGTTCCAGCGATCCAAATACATAATACAATGTTAAAATATTGACATAGTTAAATAGATTATTTGATTCTGAACATTTACATATGCAATACATTAATGATATATGTGTAATTTTCATATAATCATAAAAACAAAATACTGAACGGGCAGCGCTACAATGTCCGACTTGCCCGGTAAAGAAAATTGCCGTTCGACAAAAAAAAAAAACAACAAAAAAACCCAAAAAACAACAAAAACATGAAAAATACACAAATGTCGTAACAATTGGATATTCCTAAGATTAAACATTGTAACAAGAGTAATTTATAGTAGTGGTGTGACTCCAGAACAAGGAAGTGTACGGAAAGTTTGGATTTATACTTGCCAAAAATCCCAACGACAACAACAACTTGTCAAAACAAATATATCTCAGAAAATCGAAGAAATATGCAAAGTTACGACTATTCAAGTGGTGTAACCTAAGAAATTATGCAGATTAACATGTAATTGATGTGAGTAATCTATTTCATAAGTATGAAACGAATGATTTACATGTTAACTTGGGTGGGGGTTGGCAAAATTGACATCCCAAAGATAGTAACACTTTGGCATATTCTAACACTCTCCCCACCTTACAAAAATCAAATTCTCCTGAACTGTACAATTCTTTAGGTACAATTTCAAAATTTCACAACAATTTTATCAACTTTGACTCTAACACATAATAATCTGCAATTAAAAATCTGCATGTAACAATATATTTAGAACACCCTTTACTTAAATTAAAACGTATCATGACTTAAGGTCACACATTGTACAAATTGCATCATTTATTAATAAATTGAAGTTGAATGATACATATTCATGAAAGTATTTAAACTCTCAAACAACTCAACAATTTCAACCAGTTAAACTAGCAAAACTATATCATAATAAATCTTATGCGTTAAATTACTTTTTTACTTAACAAACAACAGGCACATCATGCACTCCTAGGCACAGCTGTTATGCAAAACAACCGCTATCATTGTAAAGTTCCAATGTAAAACTGGCAAATTGTGTTAATTATATTACTCATTTCTACTGTTTCAAGCAATTATTCAAGAATCTTAAATTGATACTCTGTCTGCGTAACCTAGTATATTGTTATGACTCTGAAATCTTAATGGCACTTTTTAACAAGCTTGTAAAAGTTTATCATTTAAAGTATCTCTACAAATGGTTCTTCCTTCTAACATTGCAGTCTATTTGTCGAGTCAGCGACCCTTTTGAGACTGCCACTAGCGTGCTGAAAGTGTGGTACCTGGGCAGCTGCTCCGGTTTTGTGATGGGGAATGATTTTGCACCAGGGAGAGCGAGGAATTTAAATTCCTCAAGCATTTCGCTACAGTCAATCGACGAAATGTCACCAAGCCTTTCTTAAAGAATTTGTAGACACAGAAACTCCTGCTGGAGTAATTTCTGGTCTGAATAAAGCTCCTTCCACCCTCTTGGTGGCCACCTTCTCGATACTCTCCCTTCTTCGATGGTCACAATTTCATCCTCTTTCCATTGTCTGTGAGCTGGTGGAAACAGGGGCATCGCACCCATGCGCAACATTTTCGATGCCCTATAAGCGAAGCTTGCGTTTTTCGGGGGAACATGAATAAGTTCACTTGAGTTGATTGTGCGTTTTTTGGAATGGCAATTTTCCTGACTTCAATGGCAATGGTGGGCCGGTCAGTCCAGCATTCAATGCTGCTTGTTGTAAAATATTAGTGACCACATTGTTATCTATAAGTTAAGAGTCATTTGATTCACTTTGTAAATTTGGTTAAGATGGTTCAGCAATCTCTGTGTCTTCCACAGGAGCCTGGTCATGTAAATCAATTAGAGTATCATGTGTATGGTTTTCAGTAGTTTCAGTGTCTTTCACAAGTGAAAGTATGAGTGATCCTTACCGACATGTTTTTTTAATAATTTTCTACTCTGAAACCCCATTTTGGGACACTCTGGACATCTTTCCATACTGTAAGACAAAATTAACATTCCCGTCGAAGTATACATAATATTTCTATATTGAAATGTATTCATGTATTCAAGTATTAATATCTTGTGCCAATGCTACTTTTAAGACTTTAGTTGTTTATCTTAATTATTCACTATAAAACTTTAAGTCATAGTCACTTCATACAAGAGTTGATTATATATTGACCGATAATAAAACCAATCGGGTTGTGTCCAATCCATGTAAAGTTTCTATACAGCTTTCTATTGTCAATCACTTTGAAAATAGCATGCACACGTGTCAATTTTTCGCATTTAGTTCCATTAACAATTCTAGGGCGTCAACAGCTTCAAATTCGGTTTCTAGCAATGTTAACACAAATTTCTTTAGTTTCGGTCAAACTCGTACTTGATGCGCACATTCCGATTCCACATGCATATGTGCCAACAAACTAATCCTTCTTTTGCAAGCCGCAGGTGTGGCCCATACGGAGCCGCCATCGATACAGTCAATAAACTGCACGCCTTAGACCGCAGTAATACATCTCGTACGGCGCAATAATCAAGTCTGAGCGCGTACTTGATGCGCACACCTCGCAACTACAAATGTGCCATCAGAAAGATCCATCCTAAACAAACGGTTAAGAGATTGATGGTACCGGTCCATCAATTACAATCATTGTGTAACTTCATACCCAAGACCACGCCCGGTGCGAATCTAACTTTATTTCATGACTGATTTCACAAAACTCGTTGATTGCATCGACTTCGTTAACAACCTACAATTATCATAGATAACTGTCTCACAACTGTCTCTCAATCAACACGGTACATCTAACTCAACTGACTAACACTTTAACCGATTGTACGCTGTACAGCGCACTTCTCACTTTGGAGGATTTTGACCATGGTATGGAAGGAGTGGGTCAACATGGTATATTTTTGGCTTCATCTTCGGCGACATCTGGACTAGATACGTAACATCATCAAGCCACTTAACCATGATATATGGACCTTTCCACTTTGAAGTTAGTGTTCTGGGACTTGGGATCAACTCAGTGACTAAACGAGAGATGCGCCTTTACTCTTTTATTTCTCTAGTTATAGCGATTCTCTGCAATACAAATACACAAACAACATTCATACAGCGCTCACCCATTATACATATACTCATATAAACAACAGATGTACTTTTAAACATATTTCACATCAACAAAACTTGCACTATCCGATCATGCAGAAAATTAAACTTAAAGTCTATATATTCATTTTATGTTATTTAACAAATTCAATATCGTAACTTCGAGTTCAATAATTACGCTTTGAATAAATTAACAGTATTTAGTTACCGAATTTGGTCTCTTACTCATCAAGTCTCATCAGAATAATTTATGTACACAGTTAACGTTCAGTTCAGTTAACGTTTCAAAGTCTGGGCGGAAGTATAAACAACTATGACGTTGACGTCAATGAACACCGCAAATTATCACGTGGCTGAAGACGCCAAACAGACGTCAAATAAATAGCGTCAGATACAACAAATATTAGAAACGTCATTTATGTTTCTAACAGTCCCCTCTATGAAATTACATAAATTTCATCACAAATAACATTTACAAAAATGACACTCAATAAGCAATAATTCTTAAAACTTGATGACATTATATTTCACGTAATTAGTTAATCGATGCAAGGCGCACGAAATCTAACCAACAACAATTATCGGCTTCATAAAGACTAATTAGCGCATTTATAACAATTTGTACAACAAAACTTGTCTCTTACATGTTTGTTATAATTATTATTTAGCTTCGAAAAAAGTTAGGATCAAATTTACATTGAAGCCTCAAGAAGACACAGTTTAGTAACTGGCCTAATTAATTGACTTGATTTAGTTCTGATCACACAGCTTCTAACTAGGCCATTTCTACCAAGATTCACGTCAACCACTCGGGCTAGTGGCCACTGTCCTCTGGGAACGTTGTCAACGGCAACAAGAACTACATTTTCTTTCTTCAGGTTTACAGTTTTACGTTGCCATTTCTGACGTTTCTGAAGTAGTGGTAAGTATTCTCTCAATCATCGTTTCCAAAATACATTTGCGAGATACTGCACTTGTCTCCACCACCGTTTTGCGTATATATCTTGCTTCTTAAAGATACCAACAGGTAAGCACTGGTTTGATTTCATTAGCAGTAGCATACTCGGCGTTAATGCTGGTGGGTCTCTGGGATCACTGCTAACGGGTGTCAAAGGTCTGTCATTTAGTATTTTCTCTGTTTCAGCCATTAATGTAAGCAGCTGCTTGTCGTTAAGTAGTTGTTCTCGGACGAGAGATTTCAATATAACTCTAGTAGAACGAATTAAACGTTCCAATGCTCCTCCCATATGGCTTGCGTTCGGAGGGTTGAAAATCCATTCAATGTCGTTCTGAGCAAATAATCCACTGAGTTTGGACTGGTTCCATAGCTGCAATGATTTTCGTAGTTCAGTTTCACCTCCAGCAAGATTGGTTCCATTATCACTGAAGACTTTCCGTGGGCGTCCACGTCGACTTTGAAAGCGTTGAAAGGCTGATATGACAGAATCGGTAGATAGACTGTGAGCAATTTCAAAATGTACCGCACGCGACGTTAAGCACGTGAAAATGCAATCATAACGCTTTTCTCGTGCACGAGCTGTCTTCACAATAAATGGTCCGAAATAATCGATTCCAATATGGGAAAATGGTGGCATATCCGGTGTCGTCTGCTCGTCAAGCAAGGGCGCCATCTGTTGGGTCATTAACGGTGTATGTTGTCGTCTGCATGGAATGCAACCTCTCAAAATACTCTTCAATGCACTAGATCCGTGTAGAATCCAATATTTCTCACGTGACTTAGAAAGTACATGCTCTTCAACTGCACTAGTTGTGTTGACGACAACCTCTTTTTTCAGCTCAGTGTCGTCGTCGTCTAATTCAGGTTTAGTTAGGTGGCTTGGCCAATGGCTTTCATCTTTCTGAAGGAATTCAGGTCCATGTATCCAAAATTTCATTGTCTTAAAATCACTGGCATGCATTCTTCTAGACGCGACGTCTGTTGGATTGGAAGCCGTATCTACGTGTCTCCATTGGTCTTGTGACGTCACATCATGAATTTCACTTACCCTATTTCCAACAAAGGTTTTGAATCTCCGGGTTTCGTTTGTAATGTATCCAAGGACAATCATAGAATCTGTCCAGAATGTCACACTGTCAATGTCTATTTCTAGTTCGTCTGCTACTAGTGTATAAAGCCGGGAAGCGACAACTGCTCCTGAAAGTTCAAGTCTTGGAATAGATGTCTGTTTTATTGGTGCTAGTCGTGGTTTTCCAGCAACCAGAGAGCATGAAATCAGGTTCTTTTCATCTTTTAATCTCAAGTACACGCATTCGCCGTAACCAAGTTGAGAACCGTCGCAGAATACATGTAGCTGGGCATTCTTTAAAGTTCCAAAAGTCCTGTGGTTTAAAACATCTTCTCACAGAGACAGCTTCTAAATATGGAAGAGTATCTAACCTTTGTTTCCACTCGTACGTATCTTTTTCAGGGATAGGATCGTCCCATGAAAGCTTCTGTCTACATAGGTTTTGTACTATAGCCTTTGCACGTAGAGTTACTGGTGCTACCAGTCCAAGGGGATCAAATATGGAACTGACGATGGAAAGGATGCCGCGTCTTGTTATTGGCATTTCACTTACTTTCACTTTAAATTTGAGTTCATCTTTCTCTACATTCCACTGAACACCGAGGGCACGATCTACTGGCAAACAGCCGCTCTTGCTAAGATTCATTATAGTTGGCGCTCGTTCTGACTCTGGGATAGATTCAACGACATCTCTCTTATTGCTGAGCCATTTCGTCAGACGAAATCCTCCTCTCCTTAACAATGACTGTAAGTCTGCGGCTAACTCGATTGCTTTCTCATCAGAAGAAACTGATTTTAAGCAGTCGTCAACGTAAAAGTTCCTTTTAACGGTGTTGACTACCTCTGGTTTATACATATGTGCGTTATCCGACGCTGTTCGTATTAATGCATATGCTGTGCAACTTGGGGATGAGGTCGCGCCAAATAGGTGTACCAGCATCTTATAGCATCTAGGTTGTTGAGTCATGTCCCCTTCAGGCCACCATAGAAACCGTAGGGCATCATAATCTAAATCTTCGACACGGACCTGATGAAACATAGCCTCGATGTCGGCTGCTATAGCAACGGGCTCTTGACGAAATCTGATTAAAACGCAAACCAAGCTGTTCATAAAGTCGGGTCCCTATAGAAGTTGACTATTTAGGGAAATTCCTTTGTATTTGGCGGCACATTGGAATACAACTCTCACTTTTCCGGGCTTATTAGGATTCGTCACAGGATGATGGGGTAAGTACCACACGCGGTTACTATCAGATTCAATGTGTTTATTTACTTCCTTTGCATGTCCTTTCTGGATATAGTCAGTTACTGGTGTTGTGTACATTTTAGGCAGCTCCTGATCTCGTGCTTCCTCTTCAAATTTTCGAGTCACGCATGCGCAAGAGTCAAGTTTTTAGGCATTACTGCTTTCTCGTCACGCCATGGTAATTTCAGTTTGTAATGTCCATTTTCATATCGCAGTGAAGAGTTCATAGTGTTTAAAGCTTTCTTGTCTTCTAGAGACATTGAATTTCTGTCTACTTTCACTTTGTCATCCAAATCCGTAGTCCACATTTTCTCAAGTTGTTGTTGTAACAATACATCAGCTGACTGCTGAAAATTTACATTAGCTGTTTTCTGTGCTGTAGTGTCTGTTACAGGTCCACGCACTGCCCAGCCTAGTTGAGTTTTAATGGCGTAGGGTTGATCATGGCGGCCTGAACGCACTTCTAAGGGTATATGTGCCTGTGGTGCATCTGTTCCAATAAGAAGCATCACAGAGCTAGAGTCGATTTCAGGGATTTCTATCTTAGATAAATATGGTAGATCTCTGATGTCAGCGTTTCTCGCAGCAGATCTAGTTGATATTGGAAGAGATTTTACTGACCAAACTTTTCTCAACGTAACGTCGTTACCACCTGACGCCGGTTGCACGTGCAGCTCAACTTCCTGTCCTTCGACGATGATACCGGAAGAGCTTGCTGTAGACATCTTGAACGTCACAGGTTTGGAGGGTAGGTTCAGCGTTTTCAACAAGCGTTCATCACATAATGTTTGGTCAGCTCCCTCGTCAAGCAGAGCATAAGTCTTGCAGTACGTCCCACTTTTACCTCTAACAAGTACAGGTATTATACCTAAACAGTTCTTCACATAAGATCCGATTTCAGTTGCGCAATTTACGATAAATTGTTGATCTGTGTGATCAGATTTACTAACTACCCAACTATGTAAAAGAAAGTGTTGTCTAGATTTACATTCTGTTACATTGCACCCAGTAGGTTTTCTACAAACGTTAGAAAAATGTTTGCCCTTTAAACAATTGAAAAAAAGTCTGTTCTTTTTTACAAACTGTTCCCTGTCATTTAAATTCATGGCTGTAAATTTCGTACATGAAGCTAAATCTTTACAACTACCTGAACAACAATAGCACTTACGTGACGGCTTACACATAGAATTGTTTACTGTACTATTCGTAGCAAAACTGACAACATTATTTCTACGAGGTGCAAGACTTGGCTTTGACTTAAAGGTTCGATCTTCAACAATCTTACCATGACTCTTCTCATTTGCAAGGTCAAGGCCATATAGGGAAGTGGCGATTCGAGCCTTTTCTTCTACAAATTTCACTAGATCTGAAAAGCCCGGTTCCCTACCAAACTCAGTAATTGAGTGTGCAATATCTACCCATTTACCGCGGACGTGCATAGGCAAACGTCTAACAATGCGGCGTAAGTTGTCTGTGTTATCTATGTCTGACTTAAATCCTAACTGAGACAAAGTAATTTCACATTTTCTCATCTCAAGTGCTAAATCTGAAAGACCATTAGTGTCAGACGCCTTTAAGGAATGACCATTAACAATTTTATCTACATAAGTTCTAGCAATGTTATGTGGCCTACCGTACCGTGAGTACAAAATGTCTCTTGCTCGTTTATAACCTTCACTTGGACTCAGTAGTACACAGTCTTCTATTGCACTATTTGCCTCTCCGTCGCAGTATTGTATCAAGTAACTAAGTCGTAACATGTCGTCACGAACGCTACATTCAATGTTTGTTTCAAAGTTATTTACAAATTTGCAGTATTCCAATGTTGAACCGCTGAATCTCAGGAGCTCCGGCTTTGGTAAGTTGAATCCTTCTTGTAACGTATTTGCCAGCAACTGAAAAGCTGATTCTATGCTAGTGTTTGTATTTCTCAAAACGTTAGTGTCTGTATTTCTCAAAACGCTCGTGACTACATTCTCAGATGGATGCGCGTTCTGATTCATTGATTCATTCTTACGTTGCTCCGTTATCAAATGAGTGTTGTTAGGTGTATTTATAATTACACAGTCGTCGTGTGCACTTCTTGTGTCCATGACCGGATGTGAAATCATTTACTGTCGCCTGCTTCACATATGACGAATCTTGCACATGCTCACCAGTTTCTTCCTCCAATGCCTCGTGCCAGACCGATTCTTCAATACGCGCTTGCTCTATTTCACACTGATATTTAAGTTCTGTTAAATTTCTATTTCTCTGCGCGCCAGTTCAAGCTCGTGTTTTTTCTAAGAGAATTTAACTTTTGCTCAGCAATCAAACGTTTAGCTTTGGAACTCGCAAGTTTCGTTTTACACGTTGATGACGCATTGCTACAAATTTCGTCATTTTCATTATACTGGTTCGATGACTTCCATTGTTCATATCTTTCCTGAAACTCTGTGAAATTATTATGATAACACTCATAGGATTGTTCTAGATTTTCACAATCGGCGGGTTCGTCACATAAGTCTAGGCACTCTAAATGTATGTTCTTGAAAGTGTTGAATTTGTCGCACAGTTTCACATACAAGTTTTCAACAAGATCATCATTATCATGAGAAATCATGTATTGCTCCAACTCCTTATACAGTTTCGTCAGTTGCGCACATTGTGCTGACCTTGACCGCTTAAGTCCTTGAAAGGTTTTATTTTCAGAGTCTGTCATCTTGTATCCAATGGTATCGTCACTGTTTCTTCAGTGGATCTACATCAACCGCTGGATTCGAGCATTCGATTATTCGACTATTCGAGAATTGTTCTGGGACTTGGATCAACTCAGTGACTAAACGAGAGATGCGCCTTTACTCTTTTATTTCTCTAGTTATAGCGATTCTCTGCAAATACAAATACACAAACAACATTCATACAGCGCTCACCAATTATACATATACTCATATAAACAACAGATGTACTTTTAAACATATTTCACATCAACAAAACTTGCACTATCCAATCATGCAGAAAATTAAACTTAAAGTCTATATATTCATTTTATGTTATTTAACAAATTCAATATCATAACTTCGAGTTCAATAATTACGCTTTGAATAAATTAACAGTATTTAGTTACCGAATTTAGTCTCTTACTCATCAAGTCTCATCAGAATAATTTATGTACACAGTTAACGTTCAGTTCAGTTAACTTTTCAAAGTCTGGGCGGAAGTATAAACAACTATGACGTTGACGTCAATGAACGCCGCAAATTATCACGTGGCTGAAGACGCCAAACAGACGTCAAAAAATAGCGTCAGATACAACAAATATTAGAAACTTCATTTATGTTTCTAACAGTTAGTTTTGTACAAACATCAACACGTCGATTGGGATTGTAGAGCCAAACTGGCTGTCCCTCTCTCATTGACCTTATCTTCGCCCTAAGGTCATATTGTCTCTTCTGATAATCTGCGGTTTTACGCAGACATTTTCTAGCATGCTCATGGACGTTAACAGAGCATTTGAAGTTTCTCTAAGTTTTCCCAGGACCATCCTATTTGGGCAGGTGCCAATACTCGGATGCGCGGATACCCTGTAACTTATAAGAAGTTGTGGTAGGTATAAGTCCCAGGTTCTCTGGTTATCTTCACAATACATTGTTAACATTGTCTGCAGTGTTCTCATAAATCTCTCAGTGGTCCCATTTGCTATAGGATCCATGCTACTGGTTTGGATCTTATTGATGTGAAGAAACTCACAAATTCCCTTGAAAAGGGTTGAGGTAAAGTTTGTACCCTGATCTGTAAGTATTTGCATGGGAGTCCCGAACCGACATATAAATTTGTTTACTAACACTTTCACGATAGTCTGTGATTCCTGGTCAGGAATTGCGTAAGCCTCTGTCCATTTCGTAAAGTAATCAACAACTGCAAGTTGTTTTTCGATTCAGAAATGGGCAGCGGACCAAGTATGTCGAGTGCTAAATTTTTCATTGGTGCACCGACACGAAAATGTTGTAGCGGAGCTTTCTCTTGCACATGTATGTATTGCAAATACGAGGGATCATATTTATAATCGTCATCACTCTTAGACTCACTTAGGCGTTTTGGTCTCACAAAAACTTTACAGGGTTGCCTTGATAACGCATCAACATTTGAATGCTTCAAACCAGCACGGTGGACAACTGTCAAGTAACGCCGTTACTACTGCCAATAGCTCTTTCCGCGTAGTACAGTAAGATTGTTCGTGTTTGCTCAGTGACTTGCTCATGTATGCTATGACGTTTTCATGGTCACTCAGTTTCTGCGACAATACTGCACCCACGCATTTATCACTACCATCTGTGTCAAGAATGAACCCAATATCAGGTAGTGGATATGCGAGAACAGGAGCGCTTGTCAATGCCTCTTTCAGTTGAAGAAATGCTGACTCTGATTCAGAAGTCCAAGTGAATTTTGCACCCTTCTCACACAACTTATGTAGGGGTGTGCAATACCCGCGAATCCAGGGACGTATCGGCAGTAATATGAGCATAGGCCAAGGGAACTTCGCATTTGTTTCACTGATGTGGGTTGAGGTCAAGCCTTGACTGCGGAGATTTTATCAGGGTCAGTGGCCACCCCTTCTTCAGAAACAATATGACCAAGAAATTTCGTCTCCGTCTCAAATTCGGCGCATTTAGATTGTTTTAGTTTCAGATTTGCATCAAGGAGGCGAACACCTTCGTGGAGGTTGTCGGACCGGCGGTGCATTACCCGTATGTATGCGATGTTGAACTCTATCAGTTTTACCAAGATCATCAAAGGATTTTGCAAATACCGCTTGGTATTCGATAAGGAGACCTTTGAGTTGTTCAGATTATTCTGCAGAAATATTTTTAGAACTTCTCTCTAATAAGTCTTTTAAATGTTCAAGTAATTCCCGTTGGATCTGCTCATTGCTTTTTGATTCTGTGCTTATATTTCTGATAATGTTTGCTTCCTTGTCGATATAAGGTTCACATTGTCCCACAGCATGCTTAAAGTGTAAAGTAATATCATCACTAGAACAATTCACGAAGTTAACATGAAGGTCATCGTTAACCGTCTGTACAACACCAGGTACTATGGCAGCATTATCTATGGTAAGTTTAGATGGTTCGGTCATTCTATATTCTGTTAACTTTTCTGATTGGTCAATGTCAACAGGTAACCAAATAGCGGAATTGGCTGGAACAACAAAAACATGAAAAATACACAACATATCATAACAATTAGATATTCCTAAGATTAATCAATGTAACAGGAGTAATTTATAATAGTGGTGTGACTCAAGAACACGGAAATGTACGGAAAGTTTGGATTTATACTTGCAAAAAATCCCAACGACAACAACAACTTGTCAAAACAAAAATATCTCAGGAAATCGAAGGAATATGCAAAGTTATGACTATTCAAGTGGTGAAACCTAAGACATTATGCAGATTAACTTGTAATTGATGTGAGTAATCTATTTTATAAGTATGCAAAGAATGATTCACCTGTAAACTGAGATGGGGGTTGGCAACATTGACATCCTGAAAATAGTAACACTTTGGCATATTATAACACTATGAACAGTTCGTACTTTACAAGTGGTATTCACTCGTTGTCTAAACCGCAGCTTTTATGTGTTTTTGTGACTTTACAATGGGTTGAGTTAGTAAATTGATTAAAATCATGTTTGCGTCATTTAATATATTTAAAAAAAATTATTATGCTTTTAACAACAATTTGGTCTAACAATGTTCCAAATTTCAGAATGTATTTACAGAAACTGCAAAGATTTTGGAAAATTAGCATTTGGCAGCTATTTTGTTCACTATATATAACCTGTGACTTTTAATATATGAGCATACAATGCGTTTTCGAGTGCGAGTCATAATTTATAAATTAGATAAAAGTGTTTGTTTTATTTAAACCTATAATTGTAAATTAAATCCAGTATAATGTGCAATTATTCATGAACCATTGCATCATTGCCGAAAATTATGTGAAAATAAAATAAATATCAGTTTTAACACATGACATTTTGACCTCTATAATTTGCATATAATGGTCATGTATATTTTGGAGACAGCACCCAGGTGAACAGGGGATGTTCTACTTTAATATGGCCTTTGTCTCCAAGCATTAACATTCCGGTCCTCATTAACTTTTTTCAGGGATCAAAAACCATCAGACTACCTTAATCTGATATGTAACATGCAAAATTGGGTAGGGGTCGGTAATCTCTTTACGTTAATTAAGTCGGTTCTCATATTTCATTTTTCTGACTAGTATATATTACAAAGTCCATGGAAAGAACTCAGTAAAAATAGTAATTTAGAATATAAACATGTAGGTTTTGAAGTTTTGTAATTACAAGAAATGCCACACATTATGTTATTTAAACACTAGATCAGTATAGCTTCCAAGCCAGACTGTAACTGATTTGGTTCAATAGCTTAATTCTTACATTAAATATTCTGTAATCATTGAAAAACAAAATTTCTTCAGATAAAAGTAGGTTGGATCAAATATATTATACACATTTCAGATAGTGCTGTGCATTCTATTGTGATGCCAACTTTCATGATAGATTGACTAATATCCCTTTCAATATCCCTTTAAGAATCAAATCAATTAGAAGCGAAGAACAAAGAGCGACTTTTTCGGAAGAACTGCTTTATTTTATTAACCTTATTAGTATCATGATTCTGTCAATGATTAAAACAGATGTGAACTGAATTTGCCTTTTTACACACATAAATAGCAGATTTGAACCACTTTGCTTACGGCATATGGCAATGGTCCAACCTAAAAGCTCTCATTTGGATCAAATTACTTTTTATTTGACATTGTTTTTCAATGAGGTACGAGACAAAAGGCATGAGCAAACTAAAATCCGGTCTTCATTATTTGTATAAAATTGAGAAACTTCTAATGGCAGCAGCACACACCAGAACAGATTTTAAATATCTGTAACATTTTTTCCTTGATAATCTTGCCACTACTGAATACAAATCAGTGTGTGTGTGTGTGCGTGTGTGCGTGCGTGTGTGCGTGCGTGTGTGCGTGCATGCGTGTGACACCAAACAAGAACCCAAGTCGTGATGGTGGTGTATGACATAAGCGTCCATGACAAATTCTGTAATATTATTATTTTATTATGAAAATGCTCTGACATGTTAGTGCAGCATAAAAATGAAAGAAAATAACTTTGCGACCAACTGGGAACTATTTGAATCCGTCACAATATGCGATACTGTTTTTTCGTGCCTTTTCCTTTTTAATGTCTGTATACCATAAATGGTGTCAGACCAGACGAGTATTCCAAAGTCTAAATATGCGTGTTACTCTAAACGTTTTACAACTGACGATAAGAAGTACTCCAGCAAAAATTAGAAAACGGGTATTTCTTAAACCTTTAAGTACGTGTGCACATTGTACAATTTAAGGTATTTTTTTCAAACATAGGAATTTGGTATATTGACCGGAGATGCTTTTTTGGACGAGAAAATAAAGAGCCGTGTAGGACCACATTCGTAACAGATCGCATTTGTAACAGATTTCGTACGTATGCTACAGAGCTATTGTGATCACGCTGTGTCCGTTTGGCCGTCCGTCGTCAACAATTATGTTTAAAAGACATCTCCTCCAAAACCACAGAATGGACTTTGATGAAACTTGGCGTGGATGTTCCTTGGATGGTCCTCTACCAAAGTTGTTCAAACAGTTTCGCTTGGTTGCACATAGGGGCCACCAAAGCTATAAATAGAAAAATCTTCAAACGACATCTCCTCCTATACCGACGGTTCGATTTTGGAATAATTTCACATAAATAGTCCTTATGTCATCCTCTACCAAGAATATTCAAATTATACCGATTCATAAAAAAACATAGCCGCCAGGGGTGTGGTCACTTTTCCGTATATGTACACAGTGGAAATTTAAAAAAATCTTCTTGTGTGAAACTGCTGGTCCGATTTTAATATAATTTTACACAAATGGTTATTGAATGTCCATCTACCAAAGTTGTTCAAACAGTTTCGCTTGGTTGCACATAGGGGCCACCAAAGCTATAAATAGAAAAATCTTCAAACGACATCTCCTCCTATACCGACGGTTCGATTTTGGAATAATTTCACATAAATAGTCCTTATGTCATCCTCTACCAAGAATATTCAAATTATACCGATTCATAAAAAAACATAGCCGCCAGGGGGCGTAGTCACTTTTCCCTATATGTATATAGTGGAAAATTAAAAAAAATATTCTTGTGTGAAACTGCTAGACCGATTTTAGAATAATGTTATACAAATGGTCCTTGTGTGACGCTCTACCAAGTTTATTCAAATTATATTGTTTCGTCAAAAACATGGCTGCCAGGGGGCGTGGTCACTTTTCTAAATATGTAGATAGTGGAAACTTTAAAAATCTTCTTGTGTGAAACTGCTTGCCCGATTTTAGAATAATTTCAAACAGATGGTCCTTTTGTGACACTCTACCAAGATTGTTCAATTGATACCGATTCGTCAAAAAACATGGCCGCCAGAAGGCGTGGTCACATTTCCCTATATGTATATAGTGGAAATTTTAAAAGTCTTCTCATGTGAAACTGCTAGTCCGATTTTAAAAAAATTTTACACAAATGGTTCTTTTGTGATCTTCTACAAATAGTGTTCAAATTTTTCTGATTCATCAAAAAAACATGACCGCTAGAGGGCGTGGTCACTTTTCATCAAACATTTCTTTAAACAGTATCTCCTCAAAAACCACTGAATGGATATTGATGAAACTTTACACAAATTATCTCTTGGTAACCCTCTTGCAAAATTGTTCAAATGGTTCCGGTTCATTGAACATAAGGGTCTGTTTGGTTAAAAATAGGCAAATCTTTTTTTCTCTGGACTTTTGATATTTGGCATATGATATAACGATTTGACGTTCTACCATACTTGTCCAAATTATTACCCTAAGGTAAAAAAAGAAGTTCATGCCCCTGTGTCTGACATGTACTTACTATAGGCTTTTATATAAGAAACATTGGAAATCTTCTTCTCTGAATCAATAGAGCCTGGATATTTGACGTGTGATATTAGATTTGTAATTTCTATCGTTATTATTCAAATTATTGCCCTAGGTTCAAAAATGTGTGTGACATGTATGTAATATTGGCTAGCATAGAAAAAACTTAACTCTGTACTTATACATATATATTTATGTATGTGGAGTCAATGTTTGAGATCACTTGCGTGTCACTTAATCGATTTGTTGATGTCGAGAATTATGTCTCCCATACTTCATTTCCGATCAACAACTGGAGAACCATTTGGCCTAGAACCTTAAAAATTCGTAGGGTGGCAAGGCTTATAACGTAGACGTACCCTATTGTTTTAGGCGTCACTCCAGCAAAGGTCACAGAGGCCTGAAAATGAAAAATAAAAACAACACATGTCCGATCAATAACCTGGGAACCACTTGACCCATAATGTTGAAACTTCACAGAATGGTTGGACATGCAAAGTAGATGACCCCCCCCCCCTCCCCCGATATTGATTTTTGGGATCGCTCTCATAAGGTCAAGGTCACAGGGGGCTGAACATGGAAATCCATTTCCGATCAGTAACGTAAGAACTATTTAACCTAGAACATTTAAACTTCATAGGGTGATAGGACTTGCAGAGTAGATGACTCTTATTGTTTTTGGGATCATTCCATCAATTGTCAGGGTCCAAGGGGTCATCCGTCCGTCACAGTTAATTTTGGATCAGTAACTTGAAAATCATTTGACCTAGAACCTTCAAACTTCATAGGGTGATTGGGATTACAGAGTAGAAGACCCCTATTGTTTTTTGGGTGCTGGATCAAAGTTCAAGGTCTCAGGGGCCTGAACATGGAAAACCGTTTCTGATCAATAGCTTGAGAACCATTTGACCCAGAATGTTGAAATTTCATAAAATGATTGGACATATAGTGTAGATTACCCCTTTTGATCTTTTAGGTCACTTGATTAAAAGGTCAAGGTTTCTGTGACCAGAACGTTTTCCGATCAGTAAGTTGAGAGTCATCATTTGACCCAGTACCTTCAATCTTCGTAGGATGATAGGACTTACAGAGTAGATGACCCTTACCGTTTTCTGGGTTACTTTAGCAAAGGCTAAGGTCACAGGGGCCTGACAATAGAAACCCCTTTCCCATCAATAAGTTGAGAACTTTATGGGATGATTGGACATGCAGAGACGATTATTTATATTGCAGCCAATCACCAGTGTCTCTTTGACTTTCACTCCTTCCCCTATTGACTTCTTGTCTATTACTACTATGATACATGCACTTTTCTACAAAGCATATTCTAGGTAATATTTATAATTAGAGTCATTCTGTGACATTATCGATTACATAATATACAGTACAAACTCCGAAAACCGGACCCTACATCAACCGGAATCCACTGAAAAACGGACGATTTTCGAAGTCCCAAGTTTTTCTCTAATAAGTTCAATTAAAAACACTCCGGAAACTCTGAATTATTATCATTATTATTATTATTATTATTATTATAATCATTATTATACCAGATTTATGTAGCGCCCTTTTCATGATAAACGCATTCAAAGACGCTTTACATATATCAAACGCAGCCACACAGGGCGCGAAATTCATCCTCTACTAGTACAGATACAGAGCGATCTGACCAGAGGGACAGAGTGAGACAAAGCCCCCAGAACAGATATAGAGAAATCATTTTTAGATACAGTCCTGTCTGGCTAACTTAGCCTAGCCCTTTGCAAATAGACGGTCTGTATCTTTAACGTGCCCAGTGTATAGCGCCGATACACGCGTAGCCGTCTTTCCTGGGAAGAACCAGTAGAGGTCTCTTAGTTAGGTTAGACACTCAAAAGCATTTCAGAATTTTCCAGTGCGTGGACCTGGATTCGAACCCCGGACCTCTGGATTGACAGACAAGCGTGTTACCACTAGACAACCGGCCCACAGGCCGGTTCTTTATGGCCACAAAGGAATATTATATTATAAAAATCCTCTGAAAACCGGACAGTAAGTGTCAAAACTTATGAGTATTATTACTTTGAATTGATTTTAAAAACATAATCTCAAGCAGGCGACATCATTTTACCAACTAACAATCATAAATGTTACCTTAGTAGGTGTGAAAAACATTTACCTGTGTGTTTTATTAATTATAACATTATAAAGTGCAAAACATTTTAATCTTATAGGGGGCAGTTAATTGATTTATTGGTGTACAGGTGATTTTTCATAAAATTACATTTTTGTAGAGAAAGAAAAAGAATCTTATTCTTATTAACTATTTTTAGCATTAGTATTAATGATTAATTATAGAATACTCACATGATGATGTTCCATAATTTATAGGAGCTAGACAATTTATATCGGCGCAATAGGCAAAGCATTCTTTTTATTTTAAGTATCATTTTAAGTGATGTTTTTTTGTTAGAAATAATTCAGTTTTAATATATAACAGAGGCATTCAATGCAGATTTGGGGAAAGAAAAAAAAAACAACTAAAAAACATTGAACATGATACAGTCAAATGAAATAAATAAGAATATACATATATAAATCCTCTCAAAAATTTGTGCAAAGTCCTCTGCAAACCGGAATCCTCTGAAAACTGGACTTTTGACTTGGTCCCGACAGGGTCCGGTTTTCGGAGTTTCTTCTGTATTAATTTAAAGAATGTTATTGTTCCTTCCCTTGAGAAAGAACACTTAGACTTGGTAAGTCACACTTGACTAAGCAACCGACTTCGAAAGCTGTTGTCATTACAAGGTGGCCAATCAAACTCCGTGATCTTAGAAATAATCTCTGACGTTAAAATTATTCTTTCCTAATTGAGGCGACTTTCTGGCTAAATGCGCCCCACGGATTACATTTTTCCAAACCCGAGGATGGAAAAGTGGCTTTTTTGAAACATGCCAGATTTCTTAATTAAAGGTTAACATACGTCGTTACCTTCGAATGCATGGTCAATATGTGAAAATAAACCCCAGTGTGATCCTCTAATTGTGCGCAACAATTTCACGCCTCGAATGGTACATCGAAATGTCGACATCGACTGACCGGGTCACTGTGTATAATTACCGTATTTACTCAACTAAAAGTTGTGACGGATTTACCTTGCGGTTGGATTTAACAATTAATGTTAGCGTAAATACTTTGGAAATAGCGGGCTTGACATGCTTAGGCATTAGAAAACAACATATAGTTCTTTTTGAATTTTGTTTTTGTTTTTTTGTATTTTAGTGCAGGAATAAATGCACCATTGGTGCAAAATGTAACGCTCCCGGGCGGTTAAACGGAGAGATACTGAATGCCAATAAGGTAGAACGGTCGTGACCTTGTGTTCGATGCTGGGTGATAAATATTTAAAACAGACATTGCAACCAAAATTTTACAAGATGATCATTATATATTTATATAGATGTGTCCTAGAAAAAACTTTAAGTATGTTTTAACTTGTTTAAATAATTTTACAATAACATAACATTCCCTTAAAGCTTGATTAGACTAGCTTAACTTAAACAGACTTAAATAAACTAGAATTTTTTAACACTAACACCTGTCAAGGGGGACGAACTGTTACACGGGACTCGGTTATGAATGATAGTTTTCCCGGATGACATTACAGCATCTGACGGATAATAGTCGCAGGTGGTGGTTTGTTGACAAATTAAATGGCAAAGATGTATTTCTTCTTTTTTTTGCAAAAATATATATTGTATTTCTAAAACACCTTTCCAGGCATGCACTTATAATACGAGGTATAAAAATATTTTAAGTCTAATTTTTCGTGGTTTTATAAAATATGTCTAAGGTTCACTAGAGCTCTATAAATGTTTCTGTGTTTGTCATTAGCAACGTATGCTTAAAAGAAAATATCCCCTGGGAATCGGTAAAGGAGAACTTATGAAATTATTTGACTTTTCTATAGAAAATTCATACATGTGCAATAAAATTTGATTTGAAGTAACAAAAGATCAAATCACCTTCTGCTTGCTAAATAAAACTTGACCTACTTATATCATATTACGCCAGAGTCTCGGTATGTTAAATGGCGCACCTGCAGGATATTTAAAAATCTTGTACAAATCAAAAGGAATTTAAATTTAACATTTCCAACAAAACATATTTCTCTCGGACATCAGGTCCACAGACCTGATACTTTTGTCTCGAATACAATGAATGTGAGCAACAAAAACCGACATAATGTTTCAAGAGGAGTTTTCAGTTTTGGAAGGTGATTTACCAAAATCATATTCTCTACCACGCAGAATTTAATCAGGAATAGACTGCCTCACAGCTATTTCGTATCTATCCGCTGTACAATGTAGTTCAATGCGGAATAATTTACCACCTCTGACGTCATTATAATTACAGACCGGAAAATTTGGCCCACTCTATCAACACCTCTGACGCAGCCGTGGACTTGATCACAAACTTACAAGTATTCATGCCTAGTAAAAATTATTCAACATACTTTGAATATATACCAACGGGACAGTAATTTACTAGGAATAACTACCGGCTGCGTACTTAACATCTTTTTACTTTTCATGGAGATTTGAATGCATAACTGTATATATCACCGAATCACAAAATCGCAGTATCATAATGATGATATAGTTAGCTTATAAATATTTGCTGTACCCACGACATGCATGTTTTAAATGGTCGTTTTGATGATTCTCAAGGTAATTTTACTTGTTTATCTGGGGATGGAGCTAGCGTGGTAGACTATATGTTAGCATGTGAAGATCTTTTTAATCATGTTTCATATTTCGATGTCTTGGAAAGGGATGAATCGGACCATTTTCCCGTAGCCTGTAGATTACACTTTAGTATATACAGTCATAATGAAACACAAACATTGGTCTCAGAGAGTACATCTGGAATGATATTTCCGAAATTTAAATGGGATTCTAATAAGAGCCATACTTTTTTCACTGTTTTTAATAATCTTTTTGAACAGCACAGAGACTCCTTTCTCAATCTTATAAATACAGACATAAATAGAGCAGTTAGTACATTAACTAATGTATATCAAGAGGCAGCATCACATATGCGAGTGTATTCTAAATCTAGCAATACTACATTATCAGTAACTCAACCAAAATGGTGGGATGAAGAGTGTGAAATATTAAAACTCAGTAAATATAGGGCTCTGCGTCAGTTTAGAGCAACAAATTATAATCAAGACCTTGAATGTTATAAAGAGAGAAAATGCTGTAATTCAGAAAAAGTATGCTTTTCAAAGTAGAGAACGCATTAAACTCGTTGAATGTTGTAATAACATCAATCAGTTATGGAAAGTACTGAAGATATCTAGACCCAATCAGAGCGTAAATAGTTTAACTGTTTCAGCAAATGAATGGTTTACATATTTCAGTAGACTGTTATTTGATGACTCTGTAGAAGCCATTGTTATTAATGATGAGGGTCCCCGCGACCAATTTCTAAATTCTGAAATTACCTTAGAGGAAACTAAAAACTCCATTTTAAAATTAGCAATCGGCAAAAGCCCAGGTAATGACGGATTAAATGCTGAATTTTATAAGTATACAGATGATATAATAGCTCATGTACTATGCGCTCTATTTAACAAGATATTCATGAGTGGGAGTTTCCCCTCTTCTTGGGGTCAAAGTATAATCTGTCCAATACATAAGTCAGGAGCCTTTAATGATCCGAGCAATTATAGAGGTATATCTATAACTACCACAATGTACAAAATCTATTCTAATATAACGAACTCACGTTTATATTCGTGGGCTGAAAATAATAAAAAAATTGATGAAGCCCAAGCAGGTTTTAGACGTGGTTATTCTGCCATTGATAACGTGTTTTGTTTACAAGCCATGGCTCAGAAATACTTGTCTAGATCTGGTGGTCGTTTTTACTGCCTATATGTCGACTTCAAGAAAGCTTTTGATAAGATTAACCATAAAAAGTTATTTGAAAGTTTACAATCTAAAGGTGTAAACGGTAATTTTCTCAGGATCCTTGCTCAAATGTATCAAAAATTTACAATCTTGTGTTAAGACATCAACGGGGAGAGTAACGGATTATTTTCCGTGTAACATTGGTACAAGACAAGGGGACATAAGTAGTCCTGTGATTTTTTCCTTATTTATTGATCAATTATCCTCCTTACTGCGTGAAAAATGCAATTCAGGTATTTTTATCGACAATTAAATACCTGATATATTATGTCTGATGTTTGCAGATGACATTGCAAATTGTGCAGAAACTGTATTTAAGTTACAACAACAACTCAACGTAATAGAACAATTTTGTAATTCAACAGGGATGGAAGTTAACCTCAGTAAAACGGAAATAATTGTATTTCGAAATGGTGGACCCTTAAGAATTAATGAAAGATGGTTTTTCCGTGGCCAATTAGTTTGCGTTACGACTGTTTATAAGTATATGGGCATCTTATTTACGCCGACCTTATCTTGGACAGCAGCTAAAGAAAAGCGTCACAGGCACAAAAGTCGATATATGCTATGTATAACTATCAAAGGCCATTTGGATATTTTAACATTAAACAGTTGTTTCAGCTATTTGATGCTATGGTAAAACCAGTACTCTGCTATGGATCTCAGATTTGGGGATATAAATATTCGCCAGAAATAGAAACCATACATACTAAGTTTTGTAAAAAAATTCTTGGAGTAAAAAACTCAACGAATAATATAATTGTTTTGGGAGAATGTGGCAGACTACCAATGTGTATAACCTATTATTCAAACTGTGTTAAGTATTGGTGTAAACTAATATAGATGGATAACTCTAGATACCCTAAACGGTGTTATTAGATGCTAAAATCTTTAGACAACGTAGGCAGAATCACCTGGGCTACTCAGGTCAAACACTTGTTATTTTTGTATGGTTTTGGTTATGTTTGGGTTTCACATGATGTTGGAGATATTGACTACTTCGTTAGTATTTTTCGTCAAAGACTCATAGATTGTCATACACAAAACTGGAAAGAGTCTATCGATGAATCAAGTAGATGTCACCATTATAAACATTTTAAAACTTTATTAAATACAGAACGTTACCTTACAATAAATTTGCCATTTAAATACAGGCTAGCAATGTCAAAATTTCGTTGTTCAAGCCATAAGCTGCATGTTGAAACTGGTAGGCACAACAATACCCCTTTTGAAACTCATATCTGCCAATTTTGTTATAATAGAAGTAACACTAGTATTGTTGAATGTGAATATCATGCTTTTTTTCAATGTGAGAAATTTAGTGAGATCCGTAATCAGTATCTTCTTAATTGGTATTCATCTGACAGAAGTATACAAAGTTTTTATAACATACTTAGCTCTGATAATGAAAAGGTGTTATATCAAACAGCATTGTATCTTGAGAAGCTTTTAAATAATGTTTGACCTGTTAATCATGATATTCAGCAGCCTATAGAACTATTATGTTAAGATATGTTTGCTAGTCGACTGTGTGCTGAATCTATGAATATGTGTCTCAACTTAATCAGTGTATATGTATACATTTTGTGGGATCACAACTATCTGATTGAACCACTTACTATATATTATGTAGTGTATTTTGGGCCGGAGGCCTTTGTTACATTTAATAAACTTTTGACTTGACTTGACTTGACTATGAGTATTGGGTTTCTAACTATCAAAGCGCTGTTAGCGCTTTTGCCATTTTTTGAATGGATTCTTTTCATGCACATACTAACATAAATCACCTTTCATCAGTATTGTAGTCAGTGCTTTGGTTTATTCTGGTTTTGTTTTGCTGAAATTCTTTCTGATGGGCACAAATATATGCTTAATTGCAACATACATGTATTTCAGTAATGGAATTATAAAGGTACAGTCTCTTATCTTTTTAACTAGAAAACCAAAAACATTATTGTCTCAAATATTTTGATTACAAAAATCAGCAACCGAAATTGTTTATATCATTTTAGTATATACAGATGTTGATTTGAAATTTCGAAAAAAAAATGCACTTGGTATAATTTATTTGTTATATCTTACAAAAATAAATGCATTACTAATGACGTTTAAATTTATTTACTATTCTGGTGTTGTATATTGTCTAAACGTATTGCAAAAAGTGTCATCCTAAATCAGAAACACACCCAAAAGTAGCACCCCATTATTATCCTTCATATGCTGTAACGTTATCCGGGAAAACTGTAGCAGCAGCATCCTAAGTCTGTAACACAATATCCTCAATAACCGCGTCTCATGTAACAGTTCCTCCCCCTTGACAGGTATTAGTGTTAAGAAATATGCTACGACGGGCGTATAGTATGACAGTCTGACACTCTTGTTTAATATTTGTTTATCTCTTTTATGTATTTGATATATTATTATTGTATAAATAATTCATATGAAATCAACAAGTCCGTGTTTTACACAAATGTGTCTTCTTTAAGTTTTAGGTACCAGTGTATGATATGGCAACTATAAGCAACGAGAGGCACCTCCGCTACATCCTACTTCTCGGAGAAGGAGGGACATTAGTGTTGAGAGAATTACTCGAAAGAGAGAGACATCAGTCGGGCAAAACTTTGGAAGTGCTACTGGAGCTGAATAAAACGACTTTGAAACGCCAAACGTCAGAATTTCAAAAAGTCTTTCCAGCAAACGGAATTCCAGATGTAAACACATGGGACATTTCGTTACTAGCGACGGTTATTTTGCAGCTGTTCAAGAAAAGCCTCACCAGTGACGAAAGCAATGAAATAAGAAAACTGAAGGATATGAGAAACGGTATGGCCCATGCGTCTTCCCTATCTATGGATGAAAATGAGTATGATGAAGATAGAAAAGAACTGGCTTCTACACTTATTAAGCTTAGCAATGGCTTAGATCGCACAGTAAGTGACAGATGCCAAACTTTCATAAAAGAGTTTGCGACTGGTCCGGTAGATATTCATGCAGCTACTGAAAGAGTAAAAGAATTAAGCAAGTATGACGAAATGATTAGTGCAGAGATTCGGAGTCTTACGAGAAAAGTAGGAGACGTTTCAGAGGATATGCAAGGTAAATTTATCTCGATAAGATTTTTAAAAAAATGCAAAGAAAAGTTTTAAAGATTCCTCAATTTTCTAATATTTCATTTCCATTATTTTGAGTTACTGATACGAAGACAACCTTACCACACAAGTAATTGTAACGAAACAACAATTCAGCTAATTTGTATAGTTTAGTATTGGCCCAAAAGGTGGCATTGGCTAAAACGTGTTTTTCAGTCGAGTTAGTCACAAGCACTTGGTTCTTTAGAATGATTTTCATACCTCACGGGCATGTAGCGATTGAACTGACCTTCCACTTGCTTGTCCTTCCGTACGATTACCTACAGTCCAAATTAATGACCCGATTAAATTCATACTCACAACAATCCTTTAGCAAGGCTTATTAACGGACCTATATATAAATGGCATTGACCCTCATATGACTGAAAACCAAAATACACATTTTTGGTCCTACAACCCATATTATGACCCAATTTAGTTCATACTCACACTTACAAACCTTGTGGCAAGACTTACAAACTTAAGTCATACACCCGGGGTTTTGATTTTTTTTTGTAAACACAGCTCCTTGTTTAATAGAGCATTTTCTGTACATACACGATTCTTATGCATGTGGAAGTAAGTTGCTGTTAATGTCGGACATTTAGATGCTGCTAATCACAAATACCTGTTTATATTTCCATATATAGAACTCAAACAGATGATGCGAAAGATGATGCACCAAAATGAAGATTTCCATTCGTTTCAAGGTACATGTAAACCTGATGTGTCCATTTTATGCATATTTATTGCGTCTATTAGAAATACTGAGACGCATTTTGTCTTGTGTAAGCACTTGTCTACCCATTCGAGTGTTTGTCTTTCAATCAAACAGTTCTATCCGCTCAACCACAGAGGGATTCAAACCTGTTATGAGACAACGCACAGAATGCAACCTTTAGTATTTCGTATTTCAATGTGAATGTCGAACGATGAGACGGTAAACTCAAATAAGAAACATTTAAATGCTTCTGAACATTTATGCACTGTTAGTTTACAATACCAATGATATCACGAAAAGGTGGAGAATTCAAGGGTTACATACGTCACGTCGTCATACGAGATACATGCGTTTTATTGGACGTTAACCATGAAAAGTTTAAATTTCAGGAGTATGCAACATTTGATCAATTTAAATTAATATGTGAAAGAAGAAAACAAAACAGTTAACACAAGACACGAGCTTACCAGTCGCGGTTTAGTAATTTCTATGTTGGTACGAAGTACATAGCTCTGTAGAGTACGTGTGCAAGCGTTCGGCCTCCATACACGCACGCATGCACACTAGGTAACTGGCTATATTCGGCGCAAGATAGGTACATTGATTTAAAATTCGGGTGGGGTAGGTAAACTCATAATTTTGGTCTATAAAAAGAAATTTTCGGTAAAGCACATCACTTGCCGTATCCTGTAATAAATGAAGTTTCAAAAGCCGATTTAAAATCCAGAAAAAAATGCTTTTTTTAGGGAAAATGGATGTTAAATGGTTATCTGTACACTGTTTTCGGCAGTTATAAAGTTTATAGCCGTATTTATCTGAAAACACTTTCATTATCGATTATATATATAGAGGATATTCAAGTTTTTTGCCTGAATATGGTTTTTATTTTCATCGAGTGGTATGAAAATAAAATATTTCACGAGTGGCGTAGCCACGAGTGAATTATGTTGTTTTTTTCATACCTCGAGATGAAAATAAAAGCCATATTCAGGCAAAAAACTTGAATTTTCTGTTAATTATATACACAGATGATTTAAAACGTTGTTTGTTTACATTTAGAAGTTAGATCGAGCGACAGCAATAACAATGCATTTTCAGTGCAGCCGAAATATAGTCTTTTTTTAGAAATAAACAAAAAAAACGTCACCTTTACATCATCCGCAAAAACAATAAATATGAAAGTGTAGTTGTACGAGTTGCGTACACCTCGCAGTTCCCGATAATTTCGACATATTGTTGTGTTAATTTTTTCTGGCGTTTTTCAAACGTTCTCCCGAGTAATGTCCCTTCGCGTAGGTTTAAATTGGCGTTTAATCAAATTAATCAGTTTCAATTTCAGATGTGTTCGATTATTTTATACGTAGAGATGTTTCGACATAAAGATTGCGTTCCATAAGCTTTTATCTATTCTATAGTGATTGACACAAAAATGGCGTTACGAGGACCCAACGAAGAACTTACAGTGACAGCAGAAGAGTCCATCACTAGGCTCTTTAGGTCGGCGTTAAAACGAACGGGAGGAGAAAAAGACATGACAAAACTTTGCAGAGCCGTTAGGACTATTTTAGAAGAAATCGAAAACTACAATGGTGTCGAAGTTTTAGAGGTAGAAAGGGAATGCATAAGGATAAGTCTGAAATGCAGTAATTGCCGAGGACTACTTGAACTACTTGAATATCTTGAGGGCAATTTATTTCAACAAAGATGTCAAGAATTATCGATAGCTTTGGAGGAAACTTACAATGGCAGTTTTGCTATTTCAGCAGAAATAACAACCACTACAGTGATGGATTTGTTGTCTTCTCTCAGTAAGTAGTTTTATATTTAAGGCCGTGAACTATGGAAAGCCGAAGTTCACCCCCGGAATACTATTATTTTTTCTGTATAACCATATATGGCTGTTCTTCTACTTCCCTTATTCATTGTCGGAATGTATTGTCTGATGTATCCAGACTATATCGTGTCCTTCTCCGCCGATTGTAAAAAAAAGACGAAGAAAAACCTACACCGGTATCGCACATCTCCCCATTATCTTTCGACGAAGTACCTAAACTATGCTGTGTTCTCTTTCGAATTTTATAAGAAAACGATCCGCATATTATACATTTCCCTGTTTTTTGTGTTCTTCTTCGACGGTTGTTAAATTGAAATGTTTAGGAAAGCCGTAGTTCACCCACTTAGTATTATTCATTTTTTTTCTATATAACCACATATGACTATTCTCCTACTTCCCTTATTCATTCTCGGAGATGGAGTATCCAGACTATGTGGTGTTCTTCTCCACCAATTGTAATAAAAACGAAGAACAACCAACTTCGGTATTGAAATTTTCAACGAAGCATCTAAACTATGCTGTGTTCTCTGTCGATTTTTGTAAGGAAACGAAGGACAACCAACCGCATGTTATACAACTCCCTCTTTATTTTCAATACTCCGAACTATGTTGTGTTCTTCTCCGTCTGTTGTTACCGGAGAACAATTTTCTAACGCGATACTTCTCTGTCTCCTCCAACAATGAATAAGGGCAGTAGAAGAATAGCCATATGTGGTTATATAGAGAAAACTGAATAGTACTCCGGGGGTGAACTGCGGCTTTCCATAGTGAGCAGTTATTATAATGAAACCAATTATTATGAAATATAGTTTCATCAACTTTATTGTTAAAAAGAGAGTCTATTTATAAAAGATGATGAGAGACGTCAGACATTCTAGTCTATCCCGTTGGTAAATTGTACACCGGATAAAGGACCTATATACCTAATTAGGCGGACATATCAAAGTATTTAACTGATGTTTTAGGTCGAGTAAACGTATATCAGAATAAATTTAATGAGACGACATTTATTTATTTTACACAAAACTGTGGTCAGTCGGATTTTGGATATGTCAAGGATCTATTTGAAGTATACTTAAAACTATAAACACTGGATTAGCTAACGGGATACATTAGTCGAAACGTCTTTCTTACTCAATATTTACAATTTAGTATCTAAAACTTTTGACTAACTATCTGCTCGAAACCGGATTGCAATAACGGGTCCGACTTCCCGATTGCCCCCTGACAAAATTAACGTTATATATCACTAGATCGGTAGCCATATGAGTTTACCGCCATATATTATATAGTTTTTTTGGAAGCGTAGCTTTCCCAAAGTCGCCGAACTATGTATACTATGTAAAATTGCAGTTACAAATGCCGTTACTACCTTTCTCCAAACATACGCTATAAAAGTAGTTCAGTACTTCTTTGAAATTCAAGGGTCTGAGAGTGAACAGATCGATACCATTTATTTAGCATATGCAATAAATATGAACACATACATGTAATTTATAAAAATATGGCAGGGTTTATAACATTTGTACAGAACTTTGTCTACGCATCGTACTACTTTACGACGTAAAAATTTATCACGTGACCAAGACCAAGAACGCATGGTTCCGGTTCAGCGCTACCTTTCTCCATACATGCGCCGTAAAAGTAGTTCAAAACTTACAAGGACTTGAAAGATATGAGAGTAAACAGATCGATGCAATTTATTATGGATATGCAACAAATTTGAACACTAATTTTGAAATAAAAATAGCGGTCTTGTAAATTTTATAAATGTAAATCTTTGTCTACGCGTTGAACTACTTTATTTACGTGGTAAATTTTTGTCATGTGACCAAGGCGAATGACACACGGAAAACTATATCAACCCGCTAAAATACAAGTTGCCGGTAGCACCAGTGTTTATAACGTGAAAATCACGGATATAGATTTTTTATGAAGTATTTGCAAAAAATAGTAGTCACTCATAATTAGAAATGCCATTAGGACCCTTTTCTTATATATTACTGATGTGATGCTAGTCTTGCCAGCCCCCTTGTGGTACTTTGTTGATATGCTGCTAGTCTTGTCCAATTATTTTCAAGTGCGCACACAATACTATTAAGTGAATCAGTTGGATTTCTTGACATGTTGAAAATATTGAGCCTGCCTTCAACATACTAAACTTTGTTTTTTGTAAGGTTTTTTTAAATTTGTAACACAGTTTTGTAAGATTTATAAAAATGGTTACACAGTTTAGAAACTAAATATTTTAACATTTTCTCTGTTTGTTCTCTTGGTTTTATGCATTGACATCTCACTTTGGAAGGAAGATCCTGCCATGGCTGTCTGCCTCAGTCTATTGATTTTTGGGTCGAGGTCAAAGCGACCTTTAAAGCCTTCGTCTGTTTTTACTGATGATTAGACTTCATACATACAGACATTGGTTCCCTATTAGATCTAAAGCAAGTCAAAGATTATGATTTGAGTAACCTTTACTGACTTTGGTCTGGATATGGGTTACTTTTTGGGTTAAATGAGTTCAGAGAAACTGGAAGCATTTAGTGAAATATTGCAAAATGATGGAATCTTTTCTTGCCTGGCTTCTCCATTAAAATGCATACCGGTTCAGCTAGGCTTCCCAACAGTCCTTTCAGGGCTTTGATTTTTTTACCAGATGACAAACAGTTCATCGTTTTCCCGAAAGTTATTTGACCGATTGATCGACCGACTTCAAGGCTTTATAGAACTCCTTTTTATATTCTTCTAAGGGGGCTTTAATGGAAATTTTGGATGTGTACAAATTTTCAAATGATGTGAACAGTTCGTATCATGCGTCAACTCCTAAGAAGTGTATGTGCATCATTTCCGTATTTTTCACACCTAAACGGCGTTACACATTCGTACGTATTTTACAACATTTGTGAAGAGGAATATGGTTCCACATACATGTGTATTTATCCATTCTCTGATACCATCACTTTTGTCATTGCTTTTCCTTTGTTAGTAGTAAGTAATTTGAAATTGAAATTTCGAATAAGTAAATTTTGAGTTAGGTTAGTGAAAATTTCAAGCAATTAAGCAAATTTTAAATAACCGATAGTTCAAATTTCGAGTTACATATGTGGAATATCAAAGTTAGTAAGTATAACGTCTGTCGAAATGTTGTGTCAGTCAAAAACTCATGTTGATTAGTCGACATTGCGAGTGTCGAGTAATATAACAACTGACTTCAAACAATAAAACATCTGACTTTAATGCTCTTTCGTAGGATTGACTGGAGAAATGAGTATTTTTCATGCCCTACAACATATAATAAGCAGAGTGTCTGTCTATCTGCCCGTCTCTCCGTTTACGATCGATGACTGAAGACCGCTTTGATATACATGCGCCAAATGTTATAGGATTGAGAAACCCTTTTATTTTGGTGTCAGTAGGTCAAAGATCAAGGTTGTAGTTACCTTGAAACTGAAAGCGGTTTCCAATCGATAACTGAAAAACGCTTTGGCTTACTTGCGTCAAACTTCATAGGATGATTACCTGTGGTCGGTAGATGACCCCTATTGTTTTTAGGATCAGTTGGTCAAAGGACAAAGGACATAGCCATCAGGAAAGGTCATCATGGGAGGGGTTGGGGGAGGGGTTGGTGGCATTCATGTTTTACAAATACATATTGTTGTTAACAGTTTAAAAAGGGTAGTTTTAGTTTTAATACCTCTCTCTTGATTTTGCAACCTCGATAGATGGAATAAAACTTAATTACGAAGTCAGAAGTTGTTAAAACGTATTTGCAAATGCAAATCCTTATTTCAGTTGCGTAGTCAGATTGAACAGTAGCACATGAAATTTTGTTGAATTATAAAGAAATCGGTGCCGATTTACAAATAGTATCCTTATAAGCAGATAATACTTAAACTAATAAAAGTCAGTAAAATACACAGTTCTGATATGAATTAAAACGCATATATATTCGAAATCATTGACCAAATTTAAAACATTTAAAAGATTCAAGAAATCTCTCTCAAACAATACCTTTCTTGTTTGCAAACGACCGGCTAGAAATTGTGCATTGTAATATACAGTTTATACCTTTTATCTTTTATGGCAAATATATTTAGCCGGGTACCTCTTCATTGCATGAATATACCCGACTTGAAGGGACTCGAACAAAAAAACAAGAGCTGACCTCCAATGCTCGACTATTCGAATTATTGTCCCAGAAGCAGGAACATATTACCCTAAATGATAAAATATCTGTAGAGTTTCAATCCAGTATCTGCATTAGTTTTTGAGATAGTAACTTGCATGCAAAACTTTAACCAGAAGGTTTTAGTTCAGAAAGGGACATAATTTGACTAAAATGCATGTCAGAGTTATGGGACTTGATGCAATCAGCTAGTTTTATAACCCCAAAGGCACATGTGAAGTTTCAATCTGATATCTGCATTTATTCTGCAGACAGTGACTTGCATGCAAAACTTTAACCAGAATTTTCTGAGTCCAAAAGGGGGCATAATTTGCCCAAAATGCATGTCAGAGTTATGTGACTTGACCAAGTTAGGTTGGTAATTGAACTAGAAAAAAGAAAAAAATAAGTCCAAAAGGGAGCTTAATTTGGCCAAAATGCAGGTCAGAGTTATGGGACTTGATGCAATCAACTAGTTTTATAACCCCTAAGACCCTTGTGAAGTTTCAATTCAATATCTGCATTAGTTTTGGAGATAGATAGTAACTTGCCTGTAAAACTTTAACCAGAATTTTCTAAGTCCAAAAGGGGCATATTTTGCCCAAAATACATGTCAGAGGGACTTGACCTAGTGAGGTTGGTGACTGACCTAGAAAAGGAAAAAATAATTTTCAAGTCTATATGCCTTTAAGTAATATCTGCATGTACTTGCACGCAGAACTTTAACCAGGATTTTTTAAGTCCAGAAGGGGGCTTAATTCGGCCAAAATGCAGGTCAGAGTTATGGGGCTTGATGCTAACAACTAGTTTTATAACTCCAAAGACACATGTGAAGTTTTGTTTCAATATTTGCATTAGTTTTGGAGGTAGTAACTTGAATGTAAAACTTCAACCAGGATTTTCTAAGTCTAAAAGGGCACACGACGAAGTCAAAATACATGTCAGTGTTATGGGACTTGACCCAGTGAGGTTGGTAATTGACCTAGAAAAAGAAAAAAAAGTTTCAAAAATGATAGCCATATGTACATGCTTGCAAAACTTTAACCAAGGTGTGACGGCGAAGCCGACGCTGACCCCAGGGTGAGTAGAATAGCTAAACTATTCTTTGAATAGTCGAGCTAACAAAAACATAACATACTGGTGTTCTGTTTGGGATTTCACTCAACCATACCAGGGCTATGGTCATTGATTTAGTGAAAATTACATATTGTGCTTAAAAGTTTGTGTTGCATATAAGTATCTCGGCACCAATGTCCTATAGACACAAATCTAGTTACGTTTCAAAACCCATATATAATATACTAGTAGTTTCATTCACCTAAAATAACACGTCCAGTATCACACATATTACCTCAACTGTACCTCATTATACTCGATATTGGTCTAATGCGGCGCAGAAGTGAAGGAGAAAAGTGTCTACTACTTGCTTTTTGGTCATTTGTTCAAATCCTTGGTTTGACAAACGTCGCTATGGCACTCCCAGAACATAGCCCCGCCAAACGTCGCCTCGCTGAATGTCGCCCGCCGAACATCGCCTTCCGGAAAAATGATTGAATTAATAAAATTAGAATTGATAGGTGGTAATACTTATGAAAAAATATACATGTAACAAATTTGTCAGTCCCAAAGAAGTGTTATTACTTTTCACCACACTGCTCTGACCCATACCCCTGATTCTTCCAAACTATCAGTGAGTCCGTCAGTAGCACGTTGTGTACCTTTTAAATAACAAACGTTTTCATGACATAGATACAGGGCAATATGTATGCGGGAATTTATGCATGCGTGCTCGCGTGCGTCCGTCCGTCAATCCGTCTGTCCAGCTAATTTTTGTCAAGATTATAACTTTGCTGTACATTTGGAAATACTTTACATAAGATCTGTATCTGTAAGCTCAATGTAAAACTTGTCTGAAGGGTTTGGTCAAGGGTCATGCTCCTAAAAATGCATCTGACTGAGGCAAGCCTATAGTAATTTCCCAACGTACGACTGTGTCACAACAAAAATTAAACAGACGGATGGACGGACAGGCGGACGCACACACGCATATTGCCCTCTATCAATCTATATGTCATAAAATATCTTGTAAAAATGTAAATGATCAAACATACTGAAAAATAAAATAGACGGTTGGGTTGGGGTAACGGAGTGAGAAGTTTCCTTTGGTAACACTTAATAAGCGACATTCAGTGGGACGACGTTTGTCAGGGTACAGTAACGACGCTCAACAGAGCTACTTTTGGTGAGCGACATTTAGCAGGGCGATGTTTGCCGGGGTATCATTCGGCGGGACGCTAAAGCGACGTTTGTCGTTGCGTCGCTGCGGCGAAACGTAGTGGCACAAATCAGCAATCATAGATTGCGATGGCATACAAGATTATTTGTTTATTGTCTTAGGTATAACTTCACACCGACACAATTTTTGTCATATGGCAACTTTCCAGCTTTTGATGACGGAGGAGATTCCCATGTGCCCCTTTGTGCACATCTAAAGGGAAGAGATAAGATACCCTGCGCACGAGATAAGATGTCGTGTGATTTAGATATGATGTCGAGCGCACGAGATAACATGTTGTGCGCACGAGATAAAATATTGACTGCTCAAGATAAGATGTTGTACGCTCGAGATAAGATGTCGAGTGCACGAGATAATATGTCGTGCTCAAAAGATAAGATGTCGTGTGCTCGAGATAAGATGTCGTGCACACGAGTTACTTTAATCTTAAAAGAAAACAAAACAAATGCATGTCCTCAATATATCACTATTTCTAGGACGACTGATATTGACATTTCTTAAAATACTATATGTAGTAAAACAGACGTAAATAGAAAATCAATATCAAAGAAGACGTTTCTCAGTAGTGGAAGAAATAATCTTTTAAACACATCTGTAAAGATTTCCAGGTCATACATAGCATAAATACAGCTGTATTTATCTTTTTATAGGAAAATTTGCTGAAAACAATTTTACAGACAGAGAAGATCAGACACAAAATCTCGGAAGGTAAACACTTATGTCAAATAGAAACCCACACCCCTGCCTTGGGTCTGCCATATGTAGTGGGGGAGACATATTCATTAAATGCTGTCAATCTGTCAATCTGTCAAATAGTTTGTCCACGCAACTCTTCCAACGCGCTTAATTGATTTACACCAGACTGACACAGAAATGATCAAAGCCAAGCATAGTTGTGTGTATTAAAACACTTTGCCGGATCGATGTTTCTCAGCGGGGTTATAGCCCGTGTTTTATCGACTTTTATGGCGTTTTTGCCGCCTTTCTAATATTGTTGGGAGGACTTCCACCAGGGATGTACCTAATTATAATTGTAATTTAATTAGTTATAACCAGTTACAAATTTTTATCTTGTTGAAAATAATGAATAATTAAGCACAAACTAAATTAAAGTAATTGAAATTAATTTATTACTGACTTAGAGTTGGGTTGTAATTGTCAATTAAATCTAATTACTTTCAATTACTTTGGCATTTTTACTGATCAATGGGCGTGTGAAATTTTCACAGTGACAGTAAATAGCTGACAGGTATTGTTGTATCAACAATCAGGTGTTAGAGGTGTTAATCCCTGCTGGATTCTGTCTCATATCAATGTCAATGTGTACGTTTGCTGAATGACTGAATTTCAATATGTTTTCTTGCTGATATTTGCTGATATTAACATGCATGTACTAAGTAAATGATTTGATTTGCTGCTTTTATGCACATTTTGTCAAAAAAAAAGCTTTGAATTGTAATAATTATGTTGAGTAATAAAGATTATTTTGCAAATGACTGAATTGTTAGAGATAAAATAATTAATTATAATTAATTACTTTTGGCAAAATAATTGTAATTAATTAATTACTTTTGGAAAATGGCTTGTAATTTAATTTAATTTAATTAGCAATTTTCTCAATAAAATTGGAATTAATTGATTATTTTGAAAATAATTAGGCACATCTTCATTTCCGCCACACCTTACAAGAGTTATCAGCAATAAGCCTAATTGTGCATTTTGTCTGCATGTTCCAGTTCAGCGATTTTCAGTGGAGTTACGACCCTCGATTGGTCGTATTGTACCTTGTCAGAGCAACTGCCAAACCTAGTTTTGTATATCATCGGCATGTTCCAGTTCGTTGTTTCTCAGTAGAGTTATTGCCCTTTTTGAAAGAAAATTGATGTTCTAGAAACTTCTTTTGAATAATATGGCGGATTTCCTCCAGACCTTACAGACGTGATCAGAGCTAATTCTTATGGATCCTTTTTTGTCGTATTTTTCAATTTTTACACTGCTTGCGGTATATAATTAGACTGGATTTTACCAAATTTCACAAAAGGTTAGTGTAAAGCATTGTTGTTCATATTATCGTCAGTTCTGATTAAATGATTTTCAGTGAAGTCATGACCTTAAATTTGTCAGATTCTTTCATCTGTGATGATTCTTCTATACCACTTGTTGGAATTCCACCAATTCGCAGGAAGTACCTCCGCTAAGCCTTATTGAAATGTTATGGTTCAGTGATTTTCTCCTTAGGTATGGCCCTTTATTTGTGGCATCTGCATGGTAAATGGGGGAGATATAAGTTTTTAATGAAAACAACCTCTGATTGCAATCTTAATTCTTTTGAGAATGATTTAAAGATTTCAGGTGTTAAAATTTGTATTAATATAATTAACATAATCATAACATCTAAATCATTGTAGTGATTATTATACGTGATACCAAATTTTGTTATTTTAAAAAGGACCACAAAGCCGAAGCCGATTAACACAGATACTACGAAGAAAGAGCTGTCTACAAAAATAATGGTGTCAGGTATTCCACCTAGTGCACACATTCAATACCTGAAGTTATTCTTCGAGAATACAAAGTATGGTGGGGGACCAGTTCATGTTGTTTCTTTAAACGAGGAAACATCCACGGCAATTATTGAGTTTGAATCTCAGGAAGGTACATACTATGACAGTTAAAATTAATCTATTTTCCGTTTCAAAATAATGAGCGTACATGTTTGTAATGTTTTATTTCTTATATTCTTAAATAGGTGGTTTAACTGGATGAATTAAACGTTGTGTATGGAAGCCCAGCAGGGATATTGACTTCCGTACTTCCTACGTTTAATTTCTGACTTCTGCATTTCTCACTTGCAAATTCTAGACATCTTATTTCAAACTTCTAACCTTCGCACTTCTGACTTCTAACTTTATGACTTCTGACTTCCACCTTTCCAAATTCTTAATTTGCGCCCGACTACTGACTTCCAATTTCTTCACTTTTAACTTATAACTTGCAAACTTATCATTTCTTACTTACAGTTTCCACACGTCTTAACTCTAACTTATTTACCTCTGGCTTCTGATTTCCAACTTCTACATTTATTACTTCGGACTTCCCCACTTCTGACTTCTAACTTTCACTCTTTTAACTTCCAGCTTCAAAATTCAAAGTTCTAACTTTCTTATTTCTGACTTTCAAACTTTTTATTGCTGACTTCCAACTTCTAACTTTCTACTTCCACACTCTTGACGTATAACTTCGAAAGTAAAAAGTCTGGAAATTGGAAATAAGAGGCCAAAAGTCCGGAAGTTGGAAGTCAGAAGTGCTGAGGCTAGAAGAAGGAAGTAAGACGTCAAGATCTCGGAGGTAAGAAGTGTGAAAGTTAAACATCAGAAGTTGAAAGTTAGGAAGTCGGATGTCAGAAGTGCGGAAGTTATAAGTCAGAAGTGCGGAAAATAAAGTAGGAAGTAAAAAGTCAAGAAGTTGGAAGTGAGAAGTGCAAAAGTTAGAAGTCAGAAGTGGGAAGTACGGAAGTCAAGTGCCCCTCCAGGGTTTCCGTAGTTGTGCTACCAAGTTCTCACAATTTTATTTTTGGTTCACAAAAATGACTAATGGGTTATATTGAACGTGAGATTATTTTTAACAGAGTCCATATAGATTGGTACTTGATAGAATTTGAGTGTATATTTGCCTTACTTTGAGTAGATAAATGATCTAATAAATTAAGTTTATAATATTTTATTGCATTTATACTATTTGCAAGTATATGTGTACATAAAATGCCTATACTCATGGTCGGTATAATGCATGCGCCATAACTCTTCCTCTTACTACCACATTTTAATATGATTATTATTCACGAAACCTTTCAAGTACATGTATTTAGTAATTTTTTGTAGGATAAGTTTGAAATTTTATGTACAAAACGCTTTAAAACTCTATTTCTCTTTACGTAGATTACTTCCCCATTTTTAGCTTGTTTTTTTCTTTACCGGTTTATATGTTATGTATGTTGTATTTTATGTTGTTGCTGTCGCTCCCAAGTTTTTATACACAACCCTATTTAATTACCCTCCTTCCTCAATCCCCGTTTTTAATATATTTCATGCCATTAAAATGTTTCTTGTTGATGGGTACATTGTTGTATTTAAAACACTCCGTTTGCAGATTATGTTTGTAATTGGCCAGCTTTGCTCTATGTGGCTGATTGCTATGTTAAATGCTTCCATGGTGTCTGTTCTTATCTTTTAGTATCCATTGTTTTGGCGTTGTTCGTCCGTCCGTCCGTGCGAGCTAACGGGTGATGCCTTAGGTGGTTGAAGTTGTGGCCTAGAACAATAGAAATCTATGGTATTCACTTCGTAACCACTTACCTCTTTTGTTCCTTTAAAACAATGGATTGACCACCTATTGCAAAAGTTTGGGGCGTCCATCTGTCCGCCCGAAATTGCTTATTTGCTCACATGACTGTAGTATTATCCCCGCCTAACCAATCAAGTCCCCACAACCCCCTTGATTTATTAGAAAAGAAATATAATAATATATATGATTCAAAAAGTATTTTTGCTAGAAACACCAAACATTACATTATTATCAATTAGTACATAATATTTGCTCGTACCTTGTTTTATCTCCAATGACCCAGTAAAACCAGAGATTTCCCCTTGATTTGATTAAGAAATAGTTGAAAATGCTTTTAATTTCAGCTAGAATAACCCGAACTTCACATAATTATCAATTAGCATAAAAAATTATATTATCCTCCTAGGCTCAGCTTTCCCCCTTTGATTTGTTAATAATATGGATTTTTGACACTATCTGAGTAACCTATAAGTGGTTCTTCGTGAAATTTTACACGACTTTAAATCTCTATAGGGCGGTGGTACACTCACAATTTCGTCAGTATTACTTTATCAACTATAGTTATTGCCCTTTAATTATTTTATATTTCTTAAATTCCCACATAGCAAGTAATCCATTGATGAATCTTTATGACATTTAACACTAATGGAATTTACTACAGAGCGACGTATCTGTCATCAGGATCTCCTCAGTAACTGCAGAGATATTGCATTTGCCCTTTAATTGAAATTCATACGAAACAAAGTACCTCACTGATGAAGCTTCATGAAACATAATATAAACACAAATATAGACCACTGTAGAGCTGAGCTTTTTCTCTTCATTTGGTATAATGTAGGTACCAACAAGCGATTGCATGGTCCTTTTGTTCATAACTTTTGTAAATAGTGCATTCGCGGTGGTACGTTTCGCAATTTATAGAAATACCGGTATACTGTGAAAAGGAGTTGTGATCCCGGCTGCTTACCTTCTTACAGTCCCTGGCTCGCGGATTTTTCAAAGTCCGCTCTTCCCCGCGATTCGACCCTAGCGCGGACATTTTTATCAGCCGCGGGGATGCGCGTTATTTCTGCATCTCCGTAATATATTTTACAGCTTCCACCGCGACCAAAAGCAATAAATCGGTTGCGGTGTATTGCGAAGACAAATCGCAGCGCATCGCGGTGAAGTGCCGGTGGTTCGCGGTGAATTGCGGTGGATCGCCGCGATTTACAGGTAAGGGAATGACTCGATAAATGACAATATACTGTGTTAAATGCATAAAAACTGACAAAAATTTAACATGAATTATTGAGAGGAAAAAATAAAAAAAAGTAAATGGGTTTTCACCATCTTTAATAAGAATAATTTCAAATATAATTTGCTTAGATTATTTCAGTTATACGTATTTTCATAATATAAAATTTATCTGCTAACAGTATTTGATAAAAATTATATTTATATAACGAATGCATTCTTTGTGTTACTTTTTATAATATTGTGTTTAGTTTGATTTTCAATGTGGCCGTGTTATGTAAAAGATCAATATCTACGTATAGTGAAAACTTAGTTTTTCCAGTATCATAATAATAAAATAATGAAAAATGTCATATCAAAGCAATTGACTTTTGTATTTATTTAAAAAATTTACAGAGGAATGGTTATTTTATATCATAAACGTACAATCATGCATAGCTACAGAAATTTAACGCAACCGGAAGAAATCAGATTATTGAGTTTCACCTGTGCAAGAAATGTCAAAACTCATGATAGCAAATATGAATATGGAAGATAAATTGCATATATATCAAAGAACCTCCCTTAGATTAATGATATGTATGCAGATGCTTTATACTGCAAAACGAACAGTCTACGCGTTTTTAAAATTAAATCGGTGAATGTAATACGACATTCCGCTAGATACCTGTATAATGTCAATAATTAAATTCATAATAATAAAAGTCCAGATGAAGTACTAAACAATTTTTATTAATTCGTAATGTGTGATTTGTTTAACTAACATCGTAGTCCGTTCTGTATACTTATGTGAAAATAAATAAAATACTACTTTTATATACCAAGTATTGTAGCAAACTAATTAAAACAAAATAAACCGGATTTGAATTAACGGTGCCGCTTTATTTTAATTCCAAAATTTATTCAAAGTTTATTTTATTTACTCTCAGTTTGTGCAAATATACAAAACATGAGACAAATACATTCATTATATACATGAGGGCAACAATAAAAACTTCTTAACACACACAAAAAGGAAGATAATACAGATATTGCTATTACAGAATAATAGTACTACAACAAATGCGGTATTCCTTTGCCTTAATTACTAATCTTGTCAGTAGAAATAGGTCGTGTTCCGAGTTGATGCTATGAAGCGTGTAATCGCCTGTGTGTATTTTTACAACGGTTTGTGTGACAGATTGACCAATTTCGGCCTAAAAGTATGCCACGTGGAAATATCTATGGATTAATAACCTAGTGAATTATGTAATTACTGTATACTGGAGTATGCTTTCCAGGAAAGTACAATCAAAATATAAGAAAGTATTATAATTATTTATTTTGTGTGAAATCTAACCATTTATTTTTCTATTTTGTGGAAGTGATATCTTGGTTCATGAAGACCAAATCAAAATCCTGGAACTTATATCTACGTCAGAATGTAAGTATTTTCATTAGTCCTACGGTATTAATGACTAGAGCTAATTTTAAAATGTGATTGGCAGGTGCGTGTATTTGCATAAACCTTGTCAATTGTATTATTATTATATAAGTTTACTGTTCCAGGTGTCAGTATTGTACAAAAGCGTATATATAACATTATCATATACAAGTTTCATATACTGTACAGTCAATGTTACCTATAAGAACTATACTATAGTTCAGTTAGAACTAGTTCTGCTTGAGTTAATAAATATTTAAAACAATAGACCATTGCATGGAATATAACAAACAGGTTATATAGTCAGCAGTAGTTATACAATAAAATTAACAAAATATTAACAAAATTCAACATGGATTATATTATTTGAAATAATATTTTAAAACTTACTACCGGTCTCTTCAAATCTTTAAGGATTATTTCTAACAGTTTTCATAACAATATCTAAAATTTTGCACAATCTTATAAATTAAAATTTGTTTCCACTTTTCAAAAGCTGAGAAAATTTTTATTATATTGGGGTTTCTATAATAATACTGTTTTATCAATTGCTTCCTCTGTTCTTGAAAAAAGTTACAACAAAATAGGTAATGAAATTCATCTCCTAATTCAGTTTGTTCACATTTTCTCTGAAACTGAAAACTGAAACTGTTTCATTTGATTAAACGCCTATTTTTACGCAAAACATATTCAATGGCGTTTTACAAATACATAAAAATACGACAAAAAATAAGATATTTAATGACATATAACATAAATGAGCATATTAAAATACCATTGTGAATAAACTATTTAGTAAGCATTTAATTCTCTCTGCCAATGATAATCCTGTCCACATACCAACCTCAACTGGGAGTCTGTGGTTTCTAGTGCGAAAAGCTGTTAAAATTTTACAAAAATAGTTTGGTAATAAGAAGAAATATTCATTCATTCTGAAATTGTCCTTAAATAATTTATAATTATAACTGCTTGTTGATTTTGATATTATATCATTCCATTCTTGTAAGTACTGATCATTTATTTTTTGTTTAAAAGCCTTTGGAAACCATTTTCTATTAATTTCTGTCTGTTGATCCCATATATTTCCAAATCCATTTTTTGTACTAAAATGTTTTTATATATATTAACCATTTTGAATTTAATTTCCCTTGTTCCTGTAACCCAATTAGAATTATATACATGTTATTAGATAGTTTATTACTTGTTCTATCAGTTAATTTACTCCAGAAACTTATCATTCTAGAATTAATGTCTAGCTGTAAGGGTGTGACACCTAATTCCCCGTATACCATATGTGATGGTGTTGACATTTTAAGATTAAGTATCAGTTTTAAAAATTTTAGCTGTACAGTTTCTATATCTTTATTATTTGAGAATCCCCATAACTCACATCCGTATAACAAAATTGGTTTAATAACTTTATTATATAGATCAACTTGCAAGTCAATAGATAAATTAAGAGCTCTTGTTTTCTTGAGTAAAGAGAACATGGCCTTATTTGCCTGTTCTGCAATGTGTTTTTGTCGCCATACAGTATCAAAAGCCTGTTTAAAACCTATTACAGTCAATGTTGTCATGATTAATGTAAAATTATCATTTAAATGTTATTGCATTTAAGTTATTAAAAGTGTATTTGATAAAAGTAAACTTTTATAAACTTTAAGATACATTCATTAGTTTTAGTTTTTTAGCCATTTTCAAAAAAAGCAGTTGCAAATAATTCGTAAAATCATTTGTTCAGTGTATAAATAAATGAATAAATGCCCCGTAGCCAGCCTTACCTGGATTTGGCGGTGACTGCCGGGGATTCGCCGCGATCCATCGCAATTCAGCGCGACCCGCTGAGAGTTTTCATCGCGAGTCGCCTAGGACACTTTATCTATAATTGATCGCAGGGTCTTACAAAATCATCGCGATTTATCACAGTCTTCAGTAGTGATTCAATGAGAAAAATCATCGCGATTTTCCACTCAGAGTAAATATTTGAGCCGGTGGTAATGCGGAAAAGGCAAAATCCGCGAGCCAGGGACTGAATTTCTATGTCACAAAGCCACGGTTTTACGAATATGCAATTTAACGAAAAATGCCCTCCAACAAATGTATTGTTATACCCTTACAGCCTGTTTTTAACTTGTTTGAGATGCAATTTTACGAATACCTGTATCGGCTAATTTTTCACACCTTCTATTCAAATCCGGGTCGTCACGGTGAAGCGTGAAGAACGCTTTAGAATGGAAAGTGTCAGTATCCATTAATTGGGCGTAAACAGTTTCTAAAGTGTAAAAACTTACAAATTAAATAGAAAAATACATACGCTGCACACTATGACACAAGTTATTTGACGTTATAGTGATTGATATTTTCTCCTATAAATATCCTTCGTATAGGAGAGATCGTGTTTGTAAACAAATCCATTGTATTTTCTATTTTTAGAACTGATAAGACAAAGTCCGGGTGGGCAGACGCCGAGCGTCCATGTTTTTTGTCAACAGTGATGTTTTTCTAACGGCTTAAACTTTTTTAAAACACAAATAATATCAATTATTTTTTGATCAATGGAAAGTGTATAAAACAAGCAATTAATTTATTACTTTTGATTATAATTTCGAAATTAAATAGATTAATTATGAACGCTTAACTTACAGTGTTTTTTTTTCTAAAAGTTTGGAGGATCGCTACGCCGCTATTAAAATCTTATGTCATTTAAAACGGTTACTCATTTTAAAAAGATATTTAAATGGGAAAATCTGAAAATCGTAAGCATTTCAAAACTTTTTGAATCTTTAAAATCCATAAATGAGCGAAAAAGTTATTAAAAATTAAAAATTCAGATCCCATACACAAACGATGTAAAAACATTTGTTTTACCCACCACCAGATAAACAGGTATTTATGCGTGACGTCATGGCGATCTCTCCTATGGCACACCAGTCACACTTCGATATCTATATGTCTCGTACAACCACTGCATAAAGAAGATAAAAATAAATATTGAAGTCCTTGTCGTCTGTAAATTGTCGTTTTATTATTCCATGCAATGCAGTGAAGGGTCCAGTCATCTGGCAGGAAAGCTGAATCGGAACAGGCAATTCTCGTGTTCCTGGCAATCCAGTGAAGGGCCGGCGACAGGGAAGACCGGAGCTAAGTACATATAAATCTGGTACACATGCACTCCGATACGAATATCACATGCGTAAAGATTACGACGTGTAGACATTACAGTTGGGTAGTTGTTACCACGTGTAAACGCAGCGAAATTCCCTATGCTACGTTCGAACGAAAATGCAATATTACGAAAAAGAAAAAAAAAAACAACAACAACAAAAACAACTACAACAACAACAAACACGGCCGGTCCGTTGGCTTTTCGTAGGACCGCGATTGTACTGCATCTTGAAATTAGATATCTTTCAATAGATAGTCCCCTCATTCACAAAACAACTTATTCGGCCGGGGATATACACTCATTGAATTTGCATATTTTACCACGTTTTATTGACAATAAATATACACATGTATATTCATATATATATGTATTTGTTTAGTTTTACATGTTTATAGGCACTATTGTATATATGTAATTGCATAATAGACAGGTTTATTTCCGTACTGATAATGAAAATAAATAATAATAATAAAAAATAATGAAAAAAAACAAAACAAAAACAAAAACAAAAAAAAAAACAGTTTATAGTTTAAACAGTAAGAGCGCTGTAATTCACATACAAATGTAATATTAAATTCACAGCATATATTAAAATAGAAAAAAAGTGGAAACTTCACAGGTCGTTCAAGACGACAAAAACGAAAAAGTTGCAGGCTCGGTTTGATTGAGCCTGTTCATGGACGGTAGTGGAAATGCATGCTACCGTCCACGCCCTCTAGCCCAGGGTTGAGCAGAACTCAACATTTACACATGCTAAAAGTAAAAAAGCAATTTAGAGACATCCGCAGATGTATTCAAACGGCGGTGAACATGGAACCTTCAATGATACACGTGTTGAGGCGTGTAACTCCATGAAGAGCGGCGTTTGGTCCCCAGATAAAATAATGGATTTGCCCCAAACGAGAAAACAATGGGCAGAACTAAACAAACTGGAATTTAGGATGGGGATCTGAGGTTATGGAGCCTGCGTATCACAGGAACTGTCAAAAGACAAAATTAAAAAGCATGCACCATATCCAAGGGGTGATTATACATTGTTGTTATTATCCCACAAGTGTTTAGCCAGAGGGGGCTTATGGGTTGCCCCCGTATGCATGTCAATATGTCAGCCATGCAAAGAGGAATACTGCAATAACTTTAAAACTACAACATATTTTCATGATACGTGGTACATGGATAGATGGCAATGTGGAGAATGCAAACGACATTTAAATTTTTTTTGTATTTTTTTTTTTTGGATTTAACGTCGCACCGACACATGATAGGTCATATGGCGACTTTCCAGCTTTAATGGTGGAGGAAGACCCCAGGTGACCCTCCGTGCATTATTTCATCACGAGCGGGCACCTGGGTAGAACCACCGACCTTCCGTAAGCCAGCTGGATGGCTTCCTCACATTAAGAATTCAACGCCCCGAGTGGGGCTCGAACCAACATCGATGAGGGGCAAGTGATTTGAAGTCAGTGACCTTAACCACTCGGCCACGGAGGCCCCAAATTTGTTCTTATGGCAACAAATAGTCCACGAATATGACGAAAAGTGTCATCCTGCATTTCTTTAAAACTAGGAGAGATTGTTTCTTGATAAGTTGTACATAGGTAGGAGGAAAAAAGAAAAAATGCTTGTTATCTTCTTTTCTCCTTTTGTACATCATTTTGTCTGTATGCCCGTCCATAATTCGCAAATGGTGGATTCTTCAATTACTTCAAAAGTGCAAATTCTAAAGACTTCTTTTTGAAATGGTAGGTAATATGGAGAATGTGAAGATCAATTAACTTAGTTTCTATATAAAACTGTTGTTCCTATGACACCAAGTACGACAACGATCCCTTTCGGTTTGGGACTTAGAAATGAAAGAATAGATTACAGCGACGGGCTAGTAGGATCAAATGAAACAACGTTCCTATAATTATGTACCCCCTGTCACAGTATCTGCATAATGAATTGATCACATAATCATCGATTATTTAATGCTAATTGTATAACAAAGAAGAGTAAGGCTAAAATGTTAATGTTGCTTTCACGGACAGCACTTAGTAACTATTCTGTGAAATATATTACTCAGCACAGTGAGCTGAAATCTGAAATAAGGTACATGTCAGATACTCGTGTCAGTACAAACAAGCACGAGATTGTAGACAACTTTAGTTAACTTGCATAAGGCAGTGCAGAACATTTCAGCACTTTAGACAAATTGCACCTTCCTCGACAGCCTTCATCTAGTTTGTACATGCACTTGAGGAGCTATTGGTGCAAGACTGGCACTTGATGCAAAAACTACCAAAAAGGTTCCAATTTATCAAATATACCTCTTATTTATATTTATCTTGACTTGGAGACTTAGGAAAGTGATAGAACACCTGACACCCATATGTGCCCGATCTTATGGGCAACATTTTTAGTATGTTCAAGAGGTGTAGCAGACAATGCAGGAATGCACATTATAGCTCTAATATTTATGTGAGCAGATGGTTGATCAGCTACTTGACACGTTTTCTTGTAAAGAAGAGTCTACATTTGTGTGCTATAACCATGCTATGTCCATGCCACATTGTAGAATACCGCATTGGGTTATCAATACGTTCTTTCGGTGCTTAACATGTCTATGTCACGTTTGCAGCAGGTTCTCACCGTGTCTGTTACAGATTCTGAGAATTGAGTATGAATACTGGATTCAGTTTTTCAGTTTTTTAGTTTCAGTTTCCAATTCCCTATCACTTCATTTTTAACCAGCAGTAGTCATGGGCAAATCGGTTAGATTTGCCAACCGATTAATCGGCATAATCGGACAAGCCGACCGATTCGATTAATCGGATATAATCGGATAATCGGTTACTCTAGTTGCATATCTATAAGTTAACCTCACAGTGTATGTTTTATGTCATTACTTAAGAAATGAACCACACAGGCATCAAATATCCTATTTCTATTTTATCCCTTCTTAAAACACGGTTGTGACGTAATCCTTTGTTAGTTTTGTCTATTATATAGGTTATTGTACCGATACCGCTCTATACACACGATTATTTTACTATACCTGTCCATTATTAACCTGTAAGAGTCCGTTCTTAAAATAATGGATACTTTAAGAATGGACAGGTACAGGTTAATAATGGACAGGTATAGTAACAACCTTGTACGTTGAGAGGTGTGAATACATCAGTCTTTGAAATTCGAAAGTTTCGAAATATATTAAAACTGCAACGTGTTTTTTTTCAGAATTTGTAGCTGCAATAAAAAAACCTTATGTGGAACGTATGATATTTAACCCAATGTTTGTGTGTTTGTTTTAGGTTTAACGCCGTTTCTCAACAGTATTTTAGTCATGTAACGGCGGGCAGTTAACCTAACCAGTGTTCCTGGATTCTGTACCATGTGTTCATACGGCGGTGCACATGGAACCTTCAATGATGCACAAAGTGCAATTCCTTGAAAAGCGGATAAAATAATGGTTGGGCTCTAAACGAGAAAACCATGGGCAGAATTAAACTGGAAACCAATAGCTTTACTTATTCTTTGAATAGTCCAGCTAAAACACCTGGTTAATTTTTTTGTCATAACTGACATTCAGAAATGTGCAATTTCACATTTCTACTACAAAGACAAACAAACAAAAAAACACACTAAAAACGTCAAATTTCTTATCGTTTTACTGCATGTTTCGGTATTTCGGTATACAGGGAAATTTGGCCGCAATGATTTTAATTTAACAATACATTATTTTGTTTTTAACTTTCATAACTAGTAAACGTCTCATATAATACGTGTTATTGTCTTTTAATAAAATTGATAGAAAACAACGTAATTGCGAGATAAGAACGGTTGTTTTGTAATAATGATATAAAATACATATACATACATTTTAGAATGTCTTCCCCTGGACCTGTCATCTATATAAAACTGCAAACTCAGCACGAACAAAGCGTGGAAAACTATTAATACATACATCATAAGGCCAAGCTAAATTTTACTTTTTGTAAAGATACTTCAAATCATATGTAAATATGACAAAACGTGATATGTTCGAAACTGTCCTAAAAATCAGCACTGCATATCATTAGTGTTAAAAAAATCTTTTCATTGCAATAAATATTTCATGCAATCTTATTTAAACTTTATTTGACTTGGTATTTTTACTTAGCACAGAGACACAAATCAATGATTTGTCTTTGCCTCAAAGAGGACAATATTAGGGACATTATATAATATCACGACAATCTTGATTTATTCGAGAGGACCGTGTTTTAAGTCAGAGAAAAGCCTCAAACTATCCATTATGTGAAAGAATGGACAATCTCGGCGCGTTGCGCCTCGATTTGTCCATTCTTTCACATAATGGACAGTTTTCGGCTTTTCTCCTTTACATAAACATAAGTAAGTTAACAGCATAAAAATAAAATATTTGTGAAGATAGTAAACTTCAAATCAGGTACCGGTCTCAATTTCACCAGAGACTCTTATCCATTGATATATTGTGTTATCAAATTAAAATCATATGGAGCAAACAAAAAGTATTAACGACTGGAATGATTTCAATCCCACAAAATCAAAAATTGAAAATACTTTAGCTAATATGCTTGCGTAAGTCTAACAGCATGCTATGCATATTGCCATTCATTACTAATGTCAAGAGTTTAAATTGATGCTTTTCCCAGCTTAATTTTGTAAAAGCCATATATCTTCCAAAATCTGGGTGATCACAGATTAACTCAATTTCTTTTGAGACTTTGGAGGAAGCCATTTTTACGTAGAGTAGTTTCCCTTGGCGTATTTGCCCCAAAGAACAGTAAGTACCAGAAAGAAAAAGGTCAGAAACAACAAAATTTTTCGTTTGGGGTGCCAAGTAATTAATCGGCCAGGGAAATGTGAAGTCGGCGATCGCGGTCATGAATGCAACGCCGACGATTATTCGATTGTCGCCGATTGTCGGCCCATCATTAACCAGCAGTGGGTATGATCACACATCATCAGGAATTATCACACAATCACAGACTCATTGGCAGCTTGTAGTGGACTTCTGGACCTTCGTATACCATTCATGCTTCATGCTGCCTTTCCTTTTTCCACCACGACCTCTCTATAAGAGTGCTCTGATTTCTTCGAGTGGGGTGTTGGGGGGAGTGGCTTGTTGTATATTGTATTTGATTGTTGTTGAGTGTAGATGGGGACACAATATAACTTGCAGAAGGAATGAAAAAGAGGCGCGTGGCGTATTATTTAAGAGGAGCCGACGAACGCAGCGAGAACGTGATAAGCCCATGGCAAGCAAGAGGTGCAATCTGACTGGTCATACTAAGAATGTAATAAGAACGCATTGGACGTGAAGATGTGTGTGAACAGAAAATTAGTGCGAACGTATTGGACGCCGTGAGAACCTGTCAAGGATGATGAAACGGCGCAGTCTTAAACTTGAGAACTGCACATTTTTCGAATTTGACCTCTGTCCCCACCGCGTCAAAATTTTCAGGACGCAGTGTGGTCTTCATGGTCTTCGTCTGAGAGTAATCAGGGCATTAGTGACTTACATTATATGCTTATGACATTAAACTATAAAACCATTGTTATGGAAAAATGTGCCACAATTTGACAAAAACAGAACATTACAGGAACTTGCAAATTTTCCCAAAGAAATCATGATGGTCTGACAGGCCAGGGATGTTCACATGGTCTATCGCACTAACATAGTTAATAAATTATATAGTTTTACTAAGTGTCATTAGTTCTCTTAGTATAAATAAATCTAAATGAACACAGCAACACTAACAAATTCTGAGTCGCGAAAACTAATGACAGAGTGAAACACAGTAATGTCATTTATTCACTAATACACACTACAGTCAAACTTCGTTTGCTCAAACTCAGATAATTCGAATACCATCCTCCAATTGAACCTATCGTCAGGTCCCGGCCAAATTATTTATAATATATTGTTCGATCGCTCAAATTACCGATAACATTTTGTCAGTCCCGACGGGTTCCAGTTAACGAAGTTCGGCTGTATTTATGATAATTTACAATTGTTGCAAAGTTCTTCACAGGACTGTTGCCATTTTAAACATTCTTGATATGCCAGTTACCATTATATACTTTATAATTTTGACTCAATAAATGCATTTTGACTTTTCTTCTGCTTAATAGCAAACTGTGTCCAACGGAGACAACTCTTTTCATTTTTGGCGGAAGAGCGGCATTTTTTGTTAATATAATATGTTTGAATTTATTCAGAGAGGTGATTTTAGCTAATTATACTGATGACTGTAAGTGTCTATATAAGTTTTATAGATAATATTAGGTATTTCTGAAAATATATACATGCATGGCGGCCATCTTGGATTTTTCGGCCATATTGGATTTCCTGGAGTGGATCTCATGCTCATTTTTTATGTTTTGCCCTAAAGTAGTTATGTACCAAGTTTTGTGCTTTTTCCATTTTCTGAAGTATTTTTTACATGATTTTACTGGACTAATATAGATATGTGCAAATTAAAAAGGCAAGGCAATTCATATTAACAGCCCCTTATCAAGATATATTTTTGTTAACTAAAAAGTTCGTTATTTTTCAAAAGAAAACTGTGTACGAAGAGTGAAACTTTAAAAATGATCTGGTCCAAAACGGCTGGTCGAATTCCAAATCAATTGCACAGATGCTTCTCTTTGAAAACCGTCTACCAAGTGTTCAATTCATCTTTGTTTGTCAAAAATATGGCCCCAGGGGAATGGGCAGGTGTTCTTGTAAAATAACAAAAGGCTTTGAAAGTACTTTAATTAATAGAGCTGTCTCTTTGATGACTCATTATGTGCATTATCGCCCTTTTGTTCCTTAAAAGCGATGTGTATTTGTGATTTTGGTGTTGTTTGTATAACTGGGTAATTGTTTTTCAGCTGTCGATATCGTGTTGAGTAAACAATACATCGAAATGATGGGACAAGCAGTGAAAGTCGAAGTGTGGAAACCGGTTCCAGCATGTACAATAGCAGTTTGTGGATCAGCATGTCTTGTTTGTGAAGACAACTTAGAGATATTACAGCTATATTTCGAACACCCTAAAAGTTATGGCGGGACTGTTAAGGCAATTATGTTTGACAGAGCTAGCAATTCAGCTCTTGTGACCTTTGAAACAGAAGAAGGTTTGCAGATATTCTTTTTTTGTAAAGTTTTATTTTTGATTTTAATATCGACACTATTATAAAGGTGTATATATGACAGATGATGACGGCAGATATCAAGAAGTGTTGCTTTTGAAATTTAAGAGACAACCACGAATTGCATGACGTTGCATGAAGATTACCATATTTTTATGAAAGACACGGTAAAATGAGCGCCAAACGGTTTAAATGGAAATCGTTATTAAGATATAAGATTTCGTATTATGTTTAAATCTTTACAAAAATTGAAAAGAATCTGTTGCTTTAGTGAGTTGCACTGATAGGATTATATTGTTTTATCCACTGGATCCATATCTTTTGTAAACTTCTTATTTCTTGAACATTATTCCTTAAGTCTGTTAAAGGACAATAGGAACTGAGACAGTTCTATATAATGGCTAACTGATTTCTGCTCAGAAAAACAGTCGGAAACCTGGTGTTTTCCAAATGTAAATAAAACTAATTTGTTTTCATTTAACCTAAAATAATATGACAATTGTATTAAGGTCTGTCAACAAAGTAAGACATACCTATTTTTGTAGCCCAACATGGTTAAATGTTTTAGAACACACACATTCGATTCGTTTTAAGTAAATACTTTCCGATACTTGTGCGTTTCGTTAATTTAGTAGTAAATAATTTGTCGAGCATGCATTTACACATGGATCATTTCGCACAAGTTCTCAAATTTCATTAACCGCCTCAGTAACCTAGTAATGGAGCGCCCGGGTGGTGCGTTCGCTCTCTGACCGCGTCATACCAAAGACGTGAAAAATGGAAGCTTTCTCGCTTGGCGCTCAGCATTAGGAGGACAGTACTGGGGTTGCTCAGCCCGGTGTCAGTATAATGTGACTAAATGGTGTATCATGCCACTTGTCTACGGCGTGATATTCCAGTGAGGCAGCACTGTAAAATGGGCAATGTGATCACTGATACAAATAGACACCGTCGTTTATATGACTAAATCTGTTGGAAAAGACGCTAAAAACGAGCGCGCGCGCACACACACACACACACACGATCGCACGCGCACACACACACACACACACACACACACACACACACACACACACAAGTATCGTTAATTTCAAAATTGCACGTCACAAATTTTGGACGTGGAAAAAGGCAAGGTGCTTTGCCCGTACGTCCGAATTTATGTCGTGCATCAAATAGAGTCATCATAGGATTGTTATTTAGCATGTAAAGTTGTGCACCTGTGGAATTATTTTGGATTTACCCCCACCCCTCCCCTCCAACACACACACCCACCCTGCAATAATACGAAAATTTAATTAGTCCTTCATTGTCCAGAAGTAAAATATAACCTACAGTGTAATTAATTTGGGGTATCAGTTTTGATAATGTGACTATACCTCATAAGTTGTCTTACCATATACACGGTATATAATGGATAGCGGTAAAATGTCCTGGGTAAAATGTAACTGCCAAGTATATCATAGAATAATATTCAGGTTTCATATGTTTAAGGATCTTGTTGAAACTAATAAATGGTTTTATATCAGTGAGTAAATAAGACAAGTTCGGGTTTAACGTCTTTTTCAACAATTTTTCAGTCATATAAACGACGGTGTCTACTTGTAGCAGTGAGCACAATGCCCAACTTTATAGTGATGCCTCACTGGAATATCACGCCGTATACACGTGGCATGATACCCCACCCAGTCACATTATACTGACACCGGGCTGACCAGTCCTAGCACTATCCCCTTAATGCTGAGCGCCAAGCGAAGAAGCTGCTAGTACCATTTTTTACGTCTTTGGTATGACGCGGCCGGGGATCGAACCCACGACCTCCCGCACTCGGAGCGGATT
>NW_026460187.1:0-68093 GCF_021730395.1 Mercenaria mercenaria | reverse complement strand
GATCTGCACTGCATATCAATGTATTGTATTGCAATCATAATAATGCTGTATTACCTATATATGCAAAAAAAAGTCGTCACTTGTTCATGTTCTGGAAATCTATGCATGCAACACATTATGGGGAATAGTTTTGCCACGTATTTTCAAAATCCTTTCGTGGATGGCAGAATTATGAACCGGACAGGAAGTGTTACGGACGGAAGGACTTATTTTCAGGAAGTTAAACAAGACAGGGTAAAGAAAATCACTCACCACTAAGAAAGGCTCTGACATTAGTGACAAAATACCAGATCGTATAAAGTTAAACATAAATAAGGTAAATCTAAGGTATAATTACACCAATGTATTCAATAACTTGTCAGAAGGCAGAGCAACAATAGTCTAACTTTTAAGGGCACGAGTAAGAAAGCTGTATAACAAAATTCCTTTCCCTCTGTCCGGTTTTTGTAGGATTTAGGAGAAAAGCATCAAGGAGTCTTACACTTTATTAGGCATCGCATATCAAACAGGAAGCGTAGCGATTTACTGTAGAGGGTCAATTATCAAACAGTCACCGTGCTTAACGATTTTCGCATTCTATTCTCTTTTGATAAATATTTTGACGCATGTTACAACTATTTCATTAAAATAAGCATTATGTTTAATTTTTCGAATTTGAAATACTACATCTCCATAGTATACCATGTATGTAAGACAAAAGCCATTAACTATAATAATGCTTGTTAACTAAGCACTGAAACTTAATGCTCATTCTGTAACTATGATAAGTTTTGTCATTCCTAAGTGTTATAATGTATAGTAGATTTTTGTGAAATAAATGATAAACTAAACTTTTACAAAAGTAACTAGTGTAAGTATCGGTACAAATGTAAATGTGGAAGCATGCTGAAATAAAAAATGGAAACCCATTTTCTATAACAATGCTTAAAATATTTGTGTTAGATTATATATAAAATATACAGACAAAGGGAATATTCAACTTTCAAAGATCATTTGTTGTGCTGTACATGATATATTGATGATAACGGAAGTGCCAAAAAGCTGAGGTCGAACATTTGATGTGTGCTTAAACAAGAACATAATACAGTAAAAATTAATCTCTGTGTCTATTTATTGTGACCATCAGCAAACATGTTTCCTATATAATTGTACAATACCTTAAGCAAGTAGGTTACCAGAGACCGTTTGACAAAAGCTCAAGTATAGTCTCTCTCTCTCCCCCCTCCCCTACCCCCCCTCTCTCTCTCTCTCTCTCTCTCTCTCTCTACTCTACTGTTATTTAAATGAAATGGATATTTTGCTAATATTAGAACTAGGTAAACATTTTAACAACATATTGCGCATCATTAGTGTCATTTAGTGTTTAACGATATGGTTTGGACAACCAAATTCTATAAAGGGAGATAAAGTGAGCAAGATAGACTCATATTTTTACACACTTCAGTTTCATTTGACAGCCTTTATCATTGTGTGAAATTTCAACAAAAACGACTGGATAATTTTGAAGTTATGTTATATGTAAGTTTAATAAAGGGAGAATTCAAAAGTAATCTAGGTAAATTTATTGTACTTGTACAAAGCACTTTTCTCAAATGCCCTTAATCTTTGTATGAAGTTTGAATAAATTCCATTCATTACTTTTGGATTACGTATTTATAGTATCTATAGATTGACATTGTCTCAACGTGAATAGATAAAGTGCATGACATTTGACCCTAATTTCAGACATTGTTTCTATTTGTCATGTTCTGTTTTAGCTTTGCATAAATTCTAAATGACTGAAAAACAGTTTCATAATACATTTAGAGTGCAATTTTCCAGAATAGATGAAAGTACATAATCACTGCAATAAAAGCTACACAGATAAATCGCAAAATCGAAATTTCATAGCATGACCTTTTAACCCTTCTAATTTACATAAAACATTGTTATATTTTTGGAAACAGTTATCAAAGTAACCGGGAAAGTTCAGGTTTTAACAAGTATGTTGTCTTCGGGCATTAACATGCCGGCCCTCATTGAATGATTTCTAGGGCACTTTTGTCATAAAAATCACCTGACTAAAATGCCGGTTAAAAATTAGGATGAGATTTTTTGCAACAAGTTAAATCTGTTTGGTTAAATGGCACATTAAAAGCAAGATGATTTAGCATTTATCTCCGGCATAAATTTTGTGAAAAAGACGTATTCAAAGAAACTTTTTTTTTCAAAATGGCGGACATCCTGAAACAAGTGGCTCACCTGAATAAGACCTTGAATATAAGTAGATTAGGTGAAAATCCTTTAAGCAGTTCATTTAACTAGTGACATAGTTTCTGACCTTAGGTATTCCACATTTAATTTTGACCCAGATTTCACACAGACATTCTGACAAAGACTTATGATGATCAAATTGAAATTGTTGTAAAAGTATTTTTATGATTTGAATTAATGGCCTAATTATTTTCCATGTACCCCTGTTACAAATTTATCCTACATTTAAAACAGACAAACAAAATCTCATGAAGTCAGGTAGAAAATATGACAGTTTGAGTGTCAACAATGTCTTCCTATTATTTGACCCAGTGAACTTGTATTTGACCTAGATAATCCCGTTTCAAACCTTTCCATAATTTATAAGAGACAAAGATTCGTAAGTTTTATCAAGATCAAGTAGAAAATGTATACTCTAGAGTGTAAATAAAGATTTCTATGATTCGACCTAGTGACCTACTCTAAGATCTCAGGTAACAACTCTTAGCCTGACCTATATTTCACCTCTGGCCTAGCTTTTGACCTTAGTTAATCCAATTTCAAACTTGTTCTTTATTTCATAGAGACAGACATTCTGACAAATATTAATGATAATAAAAAAGTGAATGTGGCTTCTAGAGTGTTAACAAGGTTTTTCCACGATTTGATCTAGTGACCTAGTTTAGACCTCAGTAAACCCAATTTCAAACTTATATAAAGTTTTATGAAGATGAGGTAGAAAATGTGGCCTCTTGCGTTTCCAGTTTTTTAAAGACATGAAATGAAAAGGGGATTAAAAAGAAGGAAATTTTACGTTCTTTCCAGTCATATATGCCACATTAAAAACAACTTGACCATTAAGATGCCTAAAGAGGAAATATGGATGACATACATTGTGCGTATTCCGCATATTTTCATTTCTGTTCTGCTGCATTGCAGAAAAAAAATGCTGATACAATGTGTCCAAAATATTAATCTATGTTATTATTTTTCCCATGACCAGATGTTAAGGAAAACAGCTGAGGCATATTATACCATGTGACTTTTCATTTACACGAAGGACAATACCGTCTACATTTTCAAACAGTATATTTCATTAATGCCAGAGAAGGATGCCATGGCTATCGTTTAATTACATTCCGTTTGTCATAAACAACATAGTTGTCTATTTAAACCAATATTTTTGCATATTCAACTGAAAAATGCGTTAATTAAGTTTAACATGTAACACAAACAGTTCATTATCTTATCATTTCTATGTGACGAACTCGGCTGAATAGTCGTTGTTTAAATTTGAACTAAATGGTTCGGATTAAGCCTCATTAACTAGGTACTAGACTTTTAGTTCTTTAGAGAGTTGTCCAAAGATTCATTGAGAATGGTAATATGGTAACTTACAAAATTTTTCCACGTACTTTGATGGAAACTCAACAGTTACTTTATAATGGCCTTAATACGATTATTTCTATTCCTAACATAAAATATTTTTGTTTTCGATTCAAGATGGTAGTTTTATGTTGTTGTGGATAGTAGTAAGAAAACCATTGGACTATTTTGATCCTGATTATTATCTCATAAAATGAAAGTAGCTGAATTAATAATAGTAAACTGTCCAGTAACAATTAAGTTTTAGAAGGTATATTGATGATTAATGGTATTATTACATAAACATTCCCTGGTAATTCGTAGGGAATTGTTTTGCTTTCAGTTGGATATTTAGACTTACTTGGCAAAATGACATTCAGATGTCGACAAGAGATGTTTATGTATTAAACTTTAATCCTAGAAATTTAGACGGATATAAATATTTCTGCTATCGTATTCTTGGATCTGTGTTTAGATTGTATTTTGTGAAAATATGTTTAGAGTTTTAATACAGAAATATGATTGTATAATACCAATATTTTAAATGATAACCCTTTCATAAATCGATGAATATGCATGTTGTAAATAATTTCTTGCACTATCACTTACACTGTCAATTTTTGTTGTGTTTTTAGCATATGAGCAAACGTAAAATAAAGTCACACTAAAATAAATTAGGTATATATTAAATGAAAATCAAATGTATATGCGACATTTACAAAATATTCTCTTCTTTTCAGAATACAGCAAAGTAGTTATTGTTAGAGATTCCATAATAATAAATTTTCCACAGTTGAATGGAGTTGAAGTTTACGCATTTACAGGTGCTACTATAGGGAATTTACAACACCTTGTAAATACCATGAGAATCCCTTTACATCATTTTAACTATTTAATTTTTCATGTTGGTACCAATAATATTGTCAAGGGTTTTTCGATTTCACACATGTGTTCAGATATGGTTAATCTCATATCTCAGTGCCGTAAAATAGTTCCTATGATTCATATCATTGTTTCTTCTATACTCCCTCGACCAGTGGACTATGAAACAACTGATAAAGGAATAAAATCATTTAACGCTAAACTTCAAAAAGTTTTATCAGTTGATCTTGGTGAAAAGTTCATCAAATCCTACAGACCATTTTGCTATAAAGGCGAGATCAAAAGCTATACGTTTGCCAGATTAGACGGTGGTTTACATTTAAACAATAACGGTTCAAATCGCTTAGGACGTTTTTTTTTCATCGAGTCATCTCGACTCTCAAAAGTAAAAAGTTAAAAGTAGTTCATCAGTGGTTTCATATTTTTACATTACACAGGCAGTCATAGAAAAAAGTTTTATTTCAATAATATCAGTAAAATCCTTGCTTTTATAGTAACTATTTAAAGAGAAAGTCACAGTTATTATCAATTAAAGGTAGGACTTGAAAGTTAAAGTTTATGACTTTTCTCTGTTATTAATTTGCTGACAGTAAATTTAAAGATGTTTTTCACAATTATTTCTAGCGAACAGAATTTTTTGTAACTTTGCATATTTATAGATTGATGTATGACAAGTTAAAATAAAAAATAAAAATGATAGGTACCCGTGCTTCTTTTTTCAATATTCAAAGTTTATTAAGAACACCAAATCGGTATTTTTGTCTGAAGAAACAATACATACATGTCATAATAAAACTACTGCAAACAACTATTTATTCAAAGTTTCACTCTGATGTTACTGTTTATGCATCACAATTAATGAAACCACTATAACTATGCATAAAATGTCAACATATAGATATAATAACTCAGAAAAATTACTCTTGACAGATGTCGCAAGTATCTGAAACTGAGAAAAACATGAAGTATTTCTTAATGATATGAAAAATCTAGCGAACAGAATTTTACCAAATTTTATATTATGTAAGCTAGAACTAAGACAAAAAAATCTAAACCAAAAAAATAATATCAACCCGTGCTTGTTTTCAAGAAAAATTAAAAAATATTCACTCCACCCACAAAAGTATTTTTTCATTACCCCACCCACCTAAAAATTATGAACATTTTTTTTCTTACATAACAAATTGCACAATGTTATTATCAGTTTCTTAACCAGTTTTCTTACTCACATGCGGAATAATGCTCCTTTAAGGTTGCATGTCTCTAGGTCAAATACTTTTTGAGATACGTGCTACACAAGCTTTCACATGCCATTTACGTATATATTTGACCACGTCAAGGGACATAAATCTGTTTTTACCGAGTGAAACCTCAAATAAAAGCATTGGTGCACAACTTCGCATGCTGAATTTAATTCTTGTGTGGTTTCATGACTCTTGGCGCATATACTTTTGAGGTACATGCGACACAAATGTTTAGACCCTTTATGTACAATTTGACTGTCAAGGGCCATAACTCTGGTCTTACTACGTGAAATGCGGGGTGGGGCACAAAAAGTATAACAACATTTTTAGGAAGTCACATTTGAACTTGACGGAGATAGATCTACGTTAAGATTTTCTGGAATTTTATTTGAAGTGGAGTCGGCTGCATCATTACTGGACGAAATAGTTTACTTTCAAATTAGCTGTCCACAATGTATTCGATTCGAGCACTTCCTACGACTACTCTTCCAATAAAACACCATCACTTTTAAAAGTAAAATATGGATGCACGACCTATATTGTCAGTACATACGATATTTTTTGCACGAGTGCGCTGCATATCCGACAATTATGCACTTTCGGCAGCGAATCCTGAACTTTACAGTGGTTATCGCTTGCTGCGCGATTGAGCTGCGCACAAAATATTGTGATGAACTCCTTTAAGTGAGGCATAGTGATATAACAATATTATTTTAGATATATAAATTAACTAGTAACTAACTTATATTTCAGCAGTATTAAGTGATTGTTTTTCTTTGAATAGTTCTATTTGATATCACATTAGAAATTTAATAAGGTTTTTTGTAAATGAAGTATATATTGCTTTGCCTTATAACTTGCAAATTGTTCAATTAATAAGTGTTTTCTTCATGTCAGTTGACTTTTTGTTGTACAAAAGAAATGCTTATTTTATTACAATTATTTTGCTTTGCATAGCTTTTGTTTTACATTTGCTAACATTATTATGATTCATTTGCTTTATAACTGTTGCAGATGCCAAAAGAGCTGAATTTGTTTTATGTTTTTACAAGTAAATTTATACATTGAATATTATACTTTCAGATTTAAAATTTGATAGATAGAAATGAAAACAATTTGACATGTTCAAATCTTGATATTTGCTGTCATTTGTATACCTTATTTATTGTTTTACTTTATAGACAATCACTGGCGAATAAATATTAGAGAAACAACGCATACTCGTTTTGACTATCCAGGATATTAACACCTAAATTGAACCTACTTTGACTGCAATTTTCAGGAAATGGAGGGTGGGGGATGTAGGTTCAAGCCCAGCTGGGACCAACTTTGTTTTCTTTATCTTCCTTTTCTTCTATTAAGTATTTTCTTCTTTTAAGACTTATTATTGGTGTATTGTACAAAAGTGGAAAAAAATCATTTGGTAAGCAAATTCATGCTGTTCAAAGTGATATAGAGAACTTTTATCGCATGTAACTCAGCATTTTTCAAAATGTCTAACTCTTCCCTTTCTGTTTTGGGATAAAATGCGTTCACTCTTCAGATTACATATTGTGGAAGAAATGTAGGTAGGTTTTACTTCTGCCTCAAGGTTTATTTTTAATAAAGTGAGCAATATTCTATACAGACCCGCAGAATCCGATCTTTTTTTTTCAATCTTGGAGTTATAATTCTGTCTCGTTTGATCCGTTTACTTTAGGCACCCTAGAAAAATGATATTGGCATCGACCTTCCGGAAGCCAGCTGGATGGCATTTACAATTCCCTTGGATAACAATAGTGAACAAATAACTGCTTCGATAGTCTAGTGGTAGGGAGTTTGCTTCGAGTGCGGGAAGGCATGGGTTATATCCTCCGCCACCATCTCCTGTAGACACACACAAAAAATAGTACAAGAAGCTATCTTGCTTGGTGCTCAGCATGGAAAATGAAAAATACTTCTTTTTTTCCCTTACTCTTTTGGCGGTGAATTCCATCAAAAGTGTTTATGTATACATTTGCCCAGTCAGTATTCTGTCCTCTATTTCCAAGAAATGCTGCATGACTGGCAGTATTTATTTAATTGCGGCCATTCCTGTTGGACTTTTTCTTATTCTTTTGTGGATGGGTATTTACAGAACTCTGTTTGCTATATCTTTTCACTTCAGTGTCTATTTGCGGTTAGCCTATTTTGCGGTGTGTGGCTCTGGCTGTGTTTATAGTGCACAATTTTGCATGGAAACCTAATTGTACTTTTTTGATCAATAAAAAAATCCAGTATCAGTGAAAATTCGAGATCTGAACTTCTGTATCTCTAAAGATGATATTTCTCATTTAATAGAACAACAAAATATGAAACTAAGTTATTTTTTGTGTCGATGTTTTTCTCAAATGGGTAAAGGCCTTTACTTGAATTGAATAAAATGATTTCATTTCTTAATTTTGGTGAAACTGAAATATGTTATTAATTATATACTTTTAAATAGGTGAGATATTTCATAACTGTACTGTTACAAATATGTGAAAAGTATTGCCAAAAATAGCAGGATATTACAACTTATGATAGTCTATTTTATGTTTTTTAGTATTTTATGTAATCACGTATCATAAATGATTATTTAATGATTTTAAAAATAAATATAAGTAATTCTTATTTCACCCTGCTGATTATGTAGTGTTCTTATTTCATTTTTACAGCGGTGGATTTCATTCATCTACGAAGCCAGACTTTACAAATGGAAGGGCAAAAATGTCAGTTCAAGTTAATGACGATGAAAAAGATGATTTCTGCTCAATAAAAGTACATGGAACTTCCGATATTGAACGTGAACTGGACAAGTTGCTACTTTATTTCAAAAACAAAAATCGATCTGTAATGGTATTTATTTTACAAGGCTGTTATAGGACTATGGTAATTTGTTCTGTTGTTGCATCATTAATTGTATGCTTATAAGAAAGTCCAATCTATTTTGTTTTTTTCAAACCTCACCTTGATACAGAGGTATTGTAAGAATATAAGACAAAATGAACACTATGCTTATTACATATTTCGAAATAACTATATGAAATAATATTCATTCATGATTACAATCGCAGAGGAGAGAGTAGTAGCAAAAGACCACAGTAAACAAGGATTAGAAGTAATGCTTTTGACGGACCGATTAGCAGATGGAGTTTTTACAGATCAAAATGTCAGTACTGTGAAAGTAAGAGGTGTACAAAAAACAGTTACAAAAAAAGCCCTTACATACTAATTTGAGAGTAAAAAACGATCTGGGGGAGGTCCAATTGAATCGATATGGAGTGACGACGAAGATGAAAACGTTGTGTTTATCACATTTTTAAAGTCTGAAGGTAAAACAACATACTTTTAACTATTAAAACATTGTGATCAATGTACAATATATATATTTATAAATAAATATATATAAAACAAGATGGAAGTCTATAAATCAAATAAATATAATGACTTCACATGCCTTTCCAAAAATATTTAATTATAAAAATACAAACTAGTTTCGCCTATCGGCTCATCAGTGTACATACAATGTAACGTGACGTTACTATGGTAGTGACACGACGTCAATATAAAGGGACATAACTCTGACGTTATTTCCTCAAAGGGGCGTAATAAACGTTGTTATTTAATTATTTAGAATATAACTGTTACTGTAGTCTGTTATGTTTTGGTTTAAAGCATTTTATGAAATAATTTTCTTTCGCTAACCTAGCTGAAGTACTATCTACTTTCATTTTTAAAAAATGGAAACATTTGAAACTTTGGATCTTCATTACTGCAAATATCTATATGATTACTTAGTGGAATTCGTCTAGTTGAAGGGTCTCGTATTTGTTGTGCGTGGATAGTTCTTCTTGTTCTTAAGTTATCGCCAGTTTGGCCAATATAGTATTCTTTGCATCCGTTGCAGGTGATTACATACAGTACATTTTTTACATCATAGGACATATTTTCATTTACGTAAAATCTTTTGCCGTTAAAGTTGTAGTAATTGCTTTCGTTTATATGTTTGCAAAAACTACAGTTGGGTCTCTTGCATTTTGTAACGGAGAAATTTCCGTGTTTATCAGACTTTATTGTGAATCTAGCTTTTAATAATAATTGTTTAAGGTTTGGTGGTTGCCGTTTGCTTTTGATAAATTTTGAGTTTGTGAGTACCTCTTTCATTTTAGTGTCTGACATTATTATAAGTAAATTATTTGTGATAATTGTATATAGTTCAGGGTTTTTAGGGTTGAATGTAGATACGTAAGGAAATGTGTCTTTAGAAGGTTTGATTTGTGTTTTAAGTAGTGTCTCTCTTTGAATTTTAAGTGCTTTGCTGATTCCATTTTGGATAATAGTTTTAGGATAATTTCTGTTAAGAAGTGATGACATAAGTTCTTTTAAGCGTATATTCCTAATGTTAGTATCTGGATCAATTGTGCAAATACGTCTTGCTAAATTATATGGTATACTTAATATGTATGTTTTCGATGGCATGATTTAAAATTAAGGTATTGTTTTGTATCTGCAGTTTTAAAGTAAATGTCTGCTGAAAGATGTCAACCATTTTTCTTAATCAAAATATCTAAAAAAGATAATTGTGTTTCCCCTATTTCTATTGTGAATTGAATATCTAGGTGCAAGTTATTTAACAGGACGTGGAAATGCTCAAGTAGGTTTTGTGTTTTTTTCCAAATGACAAAACAGTCATCTAGGAATCGTTTCCAGTTCTTTTTTTATATATGTAGCAAATGTTGTGTCTGTTGCATGTTCCAAGATTAAATTAAGCTTTCCTTTCAGGTAACCTAATACAAATATTGCATATGTAGGTGCAAATTTTGTTCCCCTGATTTGATTGTAAAATGTTCCATTGAATGAAAAATTGTTATTTCCCAAAATTGTTTTGATGCTTTTTAAGATGAATTCTTTTGTAAATCTTTTATGGATACAATCAGGATGTTTTTCCAGCCAATGTTGAAATGCTTCTAGTCCCAAGTTGTGTGAAATATTTGTATAAAGGTTTGTGACATCAAATGAAACTAATAATGCATCTTCAGTTGCAATTGATGGAATGTGGCAAAGAAAGTCTATATCATCTCTAATGTAACTTTTAACATGACAGACAAAGGGTTTTAATAATATATCTATAAGGTTACTAAGTCTGTGTGTTTCACATATTGGGCCTGCTACTATCGGTCTAAATTTGAGATCATCTGGGTCTTATAGTTCTATATATTCATTGTTTTGTTCAAAGCCCTTATCTTTTAAAAATTTACTTTTATGAATTTTAGGCAGACCATAAAACATACTAGGTTTGAATTCAAAGTTTAAAAAATAATCTATTTCTTTCCTACTAATATCTTTATATTTTGAATAATTAAATAACAACGTTTATTTCTTTCCTACTAATATCTTTATATTTTGAATAATTAAAAAACAACGTTTATTACGCCCCTTTGTAAAAATAACGTCAGAATTACGTCCCTTTATATTGACGTCGCATCATTACCATAGTAACTTCACGTTACATTGTATGTACACTGATGAGCCGATAGGCGAAACTAGTTTGTATTCTTATAATTAAATACTGTTGGAAAGGCATGTGAAGTCATTTTATTTATTTGATATATATATATGATCCAGCAAGCTTACCTTTTCGTTGTCCACCATTTAAGCTGGAAAGACTCCATCAGTCAGAAACATTTTCAATGTAATTTAAGCAATAATGTAAAACTAAACATTATAATGCTATGATAAGGAAAAAATAATACAATTGCAATGTTCTTTAAATTATAACTAATATATTTAATTTCTTACATAACGAATAATAGAAATTACCCGTGTCTATTTACGACAACAGAAATCTGGAAGTTTTTGTGGGAAAATTATCAGACTATGACAGGAAACCTACTCAAAGACAAGTTGTTTCAGCGGGACGACCATTTCATTGATAAAAAATTAGTAAGTGTTCCGAAGCGTAAGAAGCCAATCAAGCATAATAGTACGAGGGAGGCTCGTTTTGATCGGGTTTCTTCACGCCATCTAACACCGACTTGACATAAAGTTTATTGAAATTTATGGTCGTTCCATGAAAATCCTGTATTAGTGACATGCCATAAATATTGCATTCGTATTTTACAAACAAATGTAATTTGTGTTGTCATAGCAACAGAAATTCCAAAGCACCCGTGCATTATGAGAATATAGAGGTTACTGAGTAGATAAAAGCCCGTAATGAAACCAAAAATATAGGTTAAGCTATGTTTTGATAAAATAATTAGAAACTGTTCCTTAATATTAAAACTTAATATTAAAAAAGTATGATGTTTAAAAAGTAGGATGCAAAATTTGTTGCATTAATGACTAGAAATTACACTTGTCATACTGCTTTCATGACTTAACGTCACGTCTAAGAAGTGTCTTACTTAGAATTCATTGGACAAAACGATAATTACAGTCAAACTTGTGTTAAAAACCACCTCTAAACAGAAACCACCTGACTCTAAAGACCACTTGTTTTGTTTCCAATTGTAACATTTACAGTGTATTTTAACTTGTGAATAAAGACCACCTTCAAGTAAAGACCACATTTTGGCTCTCACAATGGTGTTCTTTATAGACAGGTCTGATTGAACTTCAAATTTTCAGGTTTGAAAAGTATAAGAATCTGAATTAGGTTTTCATTTCTTGTCACTAATACAAATTTTCTCATTGAATGGCCCAAATATTGAATGGACTCAACAAGTAAATATGATACAAACAGATTTTATAACAAAAGCTAATTTGCGAAAGGTATATGCTGTAATATTGGGTTTATTTTATTTTTCAGATGCAAGAAAAGTTGTTGACAGAAGGCACGGAATTCAGAAATGTACGTTACAAGCTAGCCTGTACCTTCCTCCGCCATGTTATGAAAACAAAGTTCTAATCAAAGGTCTGCAAAGTACTAAAGATGCTTTATTCCTATTCTTGGAAGCAACTGTGAATGCAGAGCCTATAAGTATTGATTACCATAAAGAAGAGGAGAGCACTGTTTTAGTAACAATGAAAAATACCCCTGGTAATTTTGTACATGGAATGAATATTACTTTAAGCTGATAGTCTCTGGGGTAAACGCTGTCTTCAAAAGTGTTGAAATGTCATTAACGAACTTGCTTAACTTCTCAATAGCAAAATTGGTATATTTTAATGAAAGAAGTACTTATCACCATATATTGTTTTGCGATTTTCTACGATAGGCACTATCTAATTCATTTGAAATAAACAGTGTATCTTGAAAAGGTGGTATTCAAAATAAAGATAGGTCTTAGGCCAAAAAAATATGTGTGGTTCCTATTACAAGGCCAAAAAATAGGGTAGGTAGGTAGGGACTTTTTTGTACTGAAACTATGGTGTATCAGTATAAGTGGTGTATCTTTGGTTACTTTTAAATCACTCCCTGCAGCATGTTAACCTTCTTTTCATGAAATATCCTTGCTACTATATTGCTTTCTTCTCCTGATCTGTATTTTTTTTCTTTCTTTTAATTTTATGTTCGCAGTAACATAGCTTGCAAAGTGAATGTTTGACATGTGAAACATATTAACCATCATAGGACCTTGGTATTCAGGTTAGAAAAGTACCTAGTATAACACGAGTCAAAGATGCAGATATATTATATATTTAGTTTATTAATGCATTCTAAATATTACTTAGTCCCAAACACAGGCCAGGAAAAAGGTCACTCGGATAAAAATTTTCAGGCACAGGCTCTCATCTGATGTAATCTGTACATTTTGTAATTAACAGTTTAAACTATATATTTAAAAAAATACACACAGGATCAAAAGTTTCGATCATGATGTTACTTCTGATAGTAAACTATAAATCCAATTTATAGTTGCAATTTGAATAAGGTAAATTTTGCATATATTTTATCATCATGGTAAAGTTTTATAGCCTAGTATTTTCTTGAAGATAGACTTTATTTCTATGTTTAAATATTTAATAACTTTCAGTTGGAGGATATATTTTAAGTTATCCTATTTTGCACATTGTCTAAAAGTGGGTGGGGTATGGTGCATTTGCATGTTTTTATTTTCAAAAAATGCTTCGATATAAGAGCTGCTTTTGCAACAGTTGTCAAATTTTTCCTATATGCAGACTTTTTATTGACTGTAGATTGCACTAGAAAATCTCGTAAAAATGACAGAAATATCCGAAAATCACGATCGCGAAAACGGGTGACAAATACGGAAAAAGCGAAGGAAAGCATCAAATTCTTGATAAAATACTTGTTTTTAATTTTATTTCTATCCAATACTTATGTTTTCTACTTATTTAAAACATTTTTATTGGGCTAAAAGATTTGTTATAAACCGTTACGGCCGATCGGCTCATATGATCGTATCAAGCACACAAAATAACGATTTTCATTGTGTAATTTGTTGTTCAGTATTAAGTCGGCAAACCGTAAAACAATATAACATAAGTTGTAGGCAGGAGTCGCGCTGTCGGTCACCACAAAATCTGACGTTATTTTAGATCAGTTGGCGAAAGTTTCTAGCGACAACTCGGGCCGAGACATTTTTGACGTCGATGATTTTGATTTTACCCTACTTCAGAGGTCGCCATACAACCCTATCGTAGAAGACATCTCCTCTGACGATTTGGATACTGAAAGTGCTAGCGATGATAAATGTTCTGTTGTTAGTGCTATTCAAAGTGCTAGTGGTTTGAAAGGTTCAAGTATTAGTGATGCTAAGGCGTGTAGTGCTAGTGATGATCAGTGCTCATTGATCAGTGATATTCAAACCGCTTGTGATGATCAGTGCTCCTTGATCAGTGATATTCAATTCGCTAATGAAGACACAACTTTGGATTACATTGATTCGGATATATACAATGATTCGCCGACCTCAACGGATATTGCTGACTGTATCATCATCAGTAGTGATGATGAGAATGGTGCTCCTGGAGATTTAACGGTATCGCGGCCAATTAAGACTCAAACAGAGATTTTTCAAATAACACTACGTAAAGACACAATTTTTGATGAAAATGACAATATCATTAGTGTTTCGCGATCATACGAGAAGGAATATTTTAAATTTCCATAAACAGTTTGGATATATCATTTTTGGCCGGAGTGTCGCAGAGTGCGAGACATTATTGGATTGACTTAATATTTGATCTACATTTTTCTTTCATTATTACATACAAAGTATTTGTTTATCATTATTTGGTTATCATTATATTATTTGCTCCTAATAGTATTCTTTAATACATTGCTCCAAATATGTGTTCTAGAAAATGACACTATCTCCTATTGTTTGCTCCCTATGTATGTCCTAGAAAATTACACCATCATTTTGCTCCCATTGTTTTTGGCGGTAAAATTTCTATGATTTCCATGATTTTTACATGTTATTTTGGCGGCAATAGTTAGTATATATATATATATATATATATATATATATATATATATATATATATATATATATAGCACGTCTGTTTCTTGTACAATCAGTATAAAGTCAGTAAAAAGGGATATAGTTGTGAGTAAAACATGTTGGATGTAAAATAAAAAGATAAAACTGGCATTCTGTGTTTTGTAGTTAAATTACTGTCGTAGATTCAAAACTAAGTTTACGACAGGGAGCAGAGTGCGATGGGGTTTGCCCTCTCTAACAATGAGAGTACGGGGGACAGCACGTGCTTTACCCCCACAATCCAACCATTAGAGCAAACAAACAAACAAACAAACAAAAAAACACCTGATTTTCTCAGTAAATAAAGGGGGAAAAGCCCATTTTATAGACCATTTAGATATACTGATAAGGATTTAATGACAATAAGCGGAAGAAGTTTGTTTTTGTTTTTCTGTTGTTTTCTTTTTTCTTTTCTTTTTTTATTGTTATACATAAATAAGCTTGCAGTAAAGGCGAATATATACTATAAAAATTGAGTACGCACCTCGGAGAAAGGTGATATATTAAGTCTATCCTATGAAAGCTGAGGACGCACCTAAGAATAAGATTACAAACAACGTCACTATTTAAATGGAAAAAGAGTACAATTAATTAATATTCTTTGAACGTAAAGAGGACTATATAATAGAAATATTTACGACACACCTCTGAGTAAGGTTATTTATTAAGGTTCTAATATAGAGGACTACATAAGATGAAAGTTGTGGACGCAACTTAAAGTAAAGTTATACATTAAGCCTTTTAAAGTACATTATATAGCCGAAATATCGACATTTAAGTGCTTGTCTTTACAACCATTTTGCGAATTTTTACTGAAGAAACACATAATTTGATGAATGAAATGCATATTGAAAATGATTAAGCTCTCCTTTGAAGTATATATCTTGAAAAACAAATGCCAACTTGTACCCGAAAATCCGGACAGAAGACAGAAAAAAATATTTTTAGGTGGTCATATTTTTTCAAAATCGACAGCTGCTACATTCAAGCATTATTCTGCCTAAAATTGTGACCGAAACGTACCTATATAATATATCTACTTCCTGCGAGCAATCAATTTTTAAATAAATTTGATGAAAGTGCCTTTTAGAGTCGATAATTTCAGATAATTTTTATTTTTTTCATGCAGACATCATCATTTCACAACTAATTTGATATAAACATGCGTATCTATGACAAAAATCAATAATATCATTACAAGGGCAATACACATAATAGTCAGATGTGTTAATTTTATTTTTAGAAACGGTTGCAGTCACAAAGTAATTGACAGAATAAAATGTAAATTTCAGCATATTTTTCACACAAATATGTGTTAGTGCGTAGAAATGTGATCAGGCTGAGCACATGGTTTTATGGATTTCATAATTTTCGACGCTTAACGTGAAAACAGTTAAAGCACAGGATTCACAAACATTAAATTTATGCTTAAATCTATATGCGATACATTATGCATATAAATATAATTCACGACAATACCGCATATGGAAGTAACTGGAATAAATGTGGACTATTTCCTTCGGAAGTTTACATGACTGTGCTGTCAAAAGGCCTCCCTCGTGTTTAATATTTTGACAGGTCGAGTTGTTCTGGGACTAGGAACAATGGTAAGTGCAAAGTTATATAGATTTATATAAATAAATTATTTTTGCAACGAGTTCAAAGTAAGGTTGATAATCAGTCGACTCTATTTCAAGATCTGAGAATGATTTGCCTATTTTTGGGCGGAGAACATAGCATATGCATGCTTGTATCACTGCCACCATAGATTAATTATCAGTAGATCAACTGGTAGATCTAGATGCAGAATTAACGCATTGTTTCATAGATAGTGAATCGATCAGAATAGACAGAATAGATCATTGTCATAGAAAAAAACATTGATGTACTGTTTGCATTCGAATTGACATAATTTGAACATAGACTCTGCATTTATGCCATAAAACATGTCTGATTGGACGTGCTGAATCATCTGGCAAAAGCCATCAAGATTTCTAAAGTAACATTAATTAGAATCAAGGTCTACTTTGCATTTAATCCGTCATGTGTTTGTTTCAGATGAATGAATACCTGCACCGTGGAAAGAATGTCATTTGCAAACTGTTTGAACCTGTGCTGGGCGTTCACATATTTTGCTGCCATTTGTCCCCTGTGCATCTTCTTAAAATTAGTAGCATTATAAAGTATGTATGAATTTTACCATTCCATTTTACCATGCATGGCATTTTGTCATTTGTCTACTCTAAATAAGCAGAGCATGTAAACTAAATGATTTCAATGTGTTAATTGTGTTTAAAGTCACTTATTTTTCATTTAAAGCATTACATGCTGCTGAATTTTCATGTTTGTGTTGTGAAAATTTTCAGTTTTGTAGTTTATTTTGTGGAATAAACTAATTGATCAATAGACTTTTGTCTTAAGATGATCATCATTAATCTTGTTTTGAACAGAAAACTAATACTTAATGAATATTACACTGAATTTTAGTATGTGTCCCCTGTGCATCTCTTAAATAACTCAATTTTGAGTTGACAATTTTAGAAATTAAAAGCACCAGACATTTTTGAAATTTGGAATGGTTTATAAACCTGCAAAATGTGGGAAAAAAATAGGTTTTATAATAATACGTTAATTATTTTTCATTCAGCAACAACTTTTCTAGGTAAATTTTATTTTTATGTCAGATTTGTGCGGAAAAGGTGATTTTAAAAACCAAAGTCCACAAACATTTATTAAATAAGTTTCAAACTATACACAAACACCTATTCATATATGCTGAAAAAATTTACTGTTATACATATTTCCTTGTCATAAAACACTGCAATATTTATTACCCATCTTACTGGAAATTCTCTGAACTTATGAACTGAAGGCTGTTCAAAATATTATCTGATTGGTATTTCTCAACACTTTCCCAAAGTTGTATATTTCCTTGAAATTTGAATTATATGCTATTATAAAAAATAGGTGACCACCAAAAGAAATAGGTTTGAATGTCCAACCCCTATGTCACACTTTTGCTTCATTATTTTGAAAACCACCAATATGTTTCCTCATAGTTTTTTATACTATACTATACTTATTTCAGATGAAGATATAAATTTATTCAAAGAAATAATGGGACAATGAATGCTAAAATTGCCAAGATGAAGACTGCCACATTTACACACCATTTTATACAGGTAGGTGTTTAAAAGTGTTTTGAAAACAGATATGGCATTCAGCACTTATTTTACAAACTGTAATTATTATAACTGATTTTAGAATTATGTACATTGTACTTTTAAATTGTTTTTAATGAGAAGTGTCAGCAATGAAAATTTATAGAGAAATCACAGTTAATTGTGAAAGAAAAATTTATGTATATATAAATGTACATGTTGGGCTTTTATTTTAGTTACAGTATGATCAAAAAGCCCTCAATGCAGCCAGTACTGGAGCTTTGGCTAGACTATGAACAGTAGACATCAAAAAGGTACAGGATAGTTTAGAGCTGCATTTATTAAATTATTTTTTGTAATTACTATTTATCAGTTCAAATGAAACTTGGTACATCAGCATGAAGTTGACAGACACATATTGTCAGGACTATCAAATTTGATTATTTGTTCTGCAATTATTATGTCATTTTCTTTTTCAAATTGTCATAATTCATAGCTTCCTTCATACCTTTTGCATTAAAACTCTCTTTCTTTCTGCAGATTTCATCATATTCAAATGGATCATGGTATACTTCATGGCCAAGCAGCAGAATTATACACATACTATAGTGGATTTTACATCTGATGACAGTTTTCTAAAGTTATGGTCCTTTTAGAATCTTGAATTAAATGAAACAGTTACAGTTTCTTTTCTTTTGTTCTTTATGTACTCAGCTCCTCCCCCCACTTTCTATCTAATAACCTTGAAACTTGTAATACACTTTTACCTTAAATGTAAAAGCCTTTATCTATTTTAGCCTAAATCTAAATTTGGAGTATAATGCCTCTTTTTATATTATAAGAATTATATTTCATCTCCTCCTACAGTTTTCATACTGTGTCACAGTGCAAAAGTAAGTTGATATGAAATTATCAACATGAAGAAGGCATGCACATATTGCAAGACTTCATTTCAGGTTACTTTTTATTGAGTGATGTCCTTTAAAATATCACAAATACACTTGTACATTGTGTATGCCTACTCACAGTTTCAAACAATTCGTAAGAAATATAGTATACATTATGGACATGAAGTGATCATGTGCCTATATATAGTGTTAGTTGAAAATGGAGATGCATGAAGACATACAGACAAATATATATCATCTGTTGGAATTCAAAGCTATATTTCTTAGTCTTTATTACTTGTGTAAGGTACTGTTTTTCCACTTCTTAATGATATTTTGTTGATAATGTCTGTCAGACTGAAAATATTATAATTGTAAGATTTTACATTCTGAAATTTTGTGTTTTTATGAACATATTAAACATGTAAAGTTTATACTAGTGTAAAAACGGCTAAATTTTTCCATTTCAGATGATTATCTGAAGGGTCACAATTGTTTAAAGCACTGGTCAACAAAAACTGAACTATCTGACGGATCATACATGTGCAGAATGTACTACCATATTTCCAGAATCAGAGAAATAGAAATATCAAGTATTAGAGAGAAAGAAAAGTATGCATCATGTATGAAGAACTGCCTAAGAATAATTTGCAAAATACATTGAAATCTAACAATTGCTAACTGCATAATGCATATGGAAGTTAAGAAAGGTGTACTCTTCTGGAAAATATGTGTCCATTTTTTTTTCAATATTGTGAACATAATTCTACATAAAAATTGCAACATGGCTACAGGGATAATACAAAAGGTTTAATCTTATTTCAAAACACATTTGGGAATCAGAGAAGAAATATCAAGAATTAGGGGAAAAGAAATAATTGTCATGAATGAAGAACTTGCTTTTTATTAATTTACAAAATACTTTTTAGCCTCACAACTGTTAATGATATTATAAATATGGAAGTTAAAAGTGTGGGCTTTGATTAATCTTCAACTTCTCTGAGCATAGTTCTACATTACCTTGTAACTTTATAAAATAGACTTGTAGAAAAAGTGTAAGACTTTCATACTTGTTTTATAGAAAATGTTTCTGAATGTTTCAATGTACGTTTGCTAGACCCAGACCCCTAGCTCCTAAGTCAAGGTTACACTTAGATGTCAAAGGTTAAAAGGGTCTGTTTCTGTCTGGTCAATAACTGCCATACATAAAGGGATTTGGGAATTATTCGGCATAAATGTTCACTATAAAGAGACAACGTGTTATGCGCAAGACCATAACTCTTGCTCCAAGGTCAAGGTCACACTTAGAGGTAAAAGGTTAATAGAGTCTTTTTGGTGTCTGGTCAATAACTCTGCGATCCATGTAGGGACTTTTAGATAACTTGGCATAATGTTCACCATAATGAAACGAGGTGTCATTCCCCAGACCAAGGCCCCTAGCTCTAAGGTCACACTTAGAGGCCAAAGGTCAGATACAAAAATGACTTTATCCGGAGCATTTCTTGTTCATGCATGGAGGGATTTTGATGTACAATGGCAAAAATGTTCATCATCATGAGATGGTGTGTCATGAATAAGAACCAGGCCCCTAATCCTTTGCTGTTACTATAAATAGCTATTACTGTAAAGTTCTATTCTTTTAACCCTTATCATGCTGAACATGATTTATTCTTCTTTGCGACCAGTGTAGATCATGATCAGCCTGCACATCCATGCAGTCTGATGATGATCAGCACTGTTCGCCATTCAGTATATTTTTGGTAAGCATCCCTTTTAACAGTTAATGGTAATGTCCATATTGAAAAACAAGTTCATTATAGAAATTAAGCAGGGTAAGGGTTAATATTAGCCCTAGGAGAAAATTGTGACTACTTTTCTGTAGTACAACACGCATGTTACATCCAATTTTGGTGTATTTTGACCTAAGACTACCTGATAAGTACTTTTGTGTGGACTTAGATTTTTTTCAGATTAACTTCTCTTAGTTGTCACTATAAACAATATTTATATATATGATAACTTTTTATAATTGACCGTAGGGAAAAATCAAGACCATTTTTCTGTGTTACTTTCCAATTTTAGGTGTATTTTAAGGTACCTCCTCCTGGTAAGGAGTTTTTTGTGGATTTAAGAAATCAAAACTTACTTCCCTTTTTTGCTACTATATAAAACGATTATTCTTGAAACTTTTTATCCTGGTTGTTAGAATTGGATATGCCATTGTTTTGGCTTTCTGTCTACCAAACTTATAGTTTTGTACAGTAAATGTTTTATTATATCATCTACCTGACGAGCATATATTTAATACCCTGGCACTCATGTTTTATTTTGTTCATGCCAAGATGCTGTCTTGGCATACAGTATTTATGATGAAAATGTCCTTAGGCAGGGAACGTTGCTAACTCTGTTACAAATTCTTGATGTTGTTTTTTCTTAAGTTGTTGCCCTATTTGATCTTGAACTAATTCATCACATCGTGAACTCGTGAACTTAAGTCGAACAGATCCATTCAACTGAATTGAAACTAGGTATACATCAGCAGCATGAAATGAATATGTACATGTTGCCCTAACTTTTATGATCGATTATTTTGTCTGAGTTGTGGCCCTTCTTTAACGAAGAATGACAACTACATTGTAGTTTCCTTCTCTTCATTTCAAATAAAACTTGATAAGCATCATAAACATTATGTAGACATGCGCATTTGTTTTGTGTTCAGTTGTTTAACTTATATATATTTTTTCCTTAATAACATTATTGACCCGTCGTTGTTATAAATTATTGAATGAAACATTTTTGTCGACATCATTCTAGTTCCGTGAAGGAATATTGTCAAACTTTACCGATAAGGGGAAGAGTTTGCTTCCTTTTGTAGCACAACTTTCTATGCATAATTGTGTCTTGCTCATATACATAACACTTTTATTTGTGTGAACATGATGAATTTGTTATACAGCCAAATAAAACAGTCATAATTGATTACTTTACGTGTCGTCCCTTTCATCCTTTTTTATCATAAATAGCACAGTCATACACAGAAGATGGTGTATACTAAACATATTTTCTTAAAATTCAGACCAAAAAATATATCAGATGCCACCATTACATAACTATATTTCAAACTTTTGCAGGGGAGAACACCCTGACTCCTACTCACGCTGGGAGCAATGTGTCTCGCTGGTGACACATTCTTTCTAAACTGTTGCCTCGCTGCATCAAATAAAGGTATTTCTGGATCCGGACTAGCCTGGGAAGCCGTTGACAATACTTGTCAGAAGAAATCTTACCTACGTTAAAGATCCAACTTAAATTGTGCTAATTAATGTTAATTGGCATTCATTCGAGTTTCTGATATTGTCAATTTGCAGGTAGAAAAATGGTTAGAAACTGTCAGACTGGATTCCCAGGCTAGATCCGGACCTGCCCTTAAGTATGATAAAGGCCTTTAAGGTCGATGTCGGAAGAGGGATCTAGCAAAGTTTTACAACATTTAAGCTTATCACCGACGTCGGCAGAGATTATGAAGTTGTTCTGTTGTCAGGCTTAAGATACAGGCATACTTAAACTCCAAAACGACGGCCGTTTTTGTACAATAAAACTCCATCAGGTTTGAATAAATAGTTCAAATGGTTATGAATTTTGTATAGTAATCATTTCTGCGTACAGACTGAAGTATTACCATTAGTGGATTCATAGCGGGATTCATAGCCCCTAAAATCGCCGGAGCATAGGTAATTTGTCTTATGTTCTGGGTAAAATAATTGCAAAATATACATTTTTTTTCTCGCTCGTTACGCTTGGGTACATAATTTGTCTTTTATTCCGACTGAAGGATATGAAATATGCATTTTTTCTCGCTCGCTACGCTCGCACTAATAATTAATCTTTTGTTCCCGCTGAAAAATATGCATATTTTTTCTCGCTTGCTACGCTCGAAAACGTAATTATGTCTCGCCCCCCCCCCCCCCCCCTCTGGGGGAGACATATTGCCCTGTCCGTCCGTCCGTCCGTCTATACGTCACACTTTATTTCCGAGCATTAACTTGAGAACCATTTGACCTAGAACCTTCAAACTTCATAGGGCTGTAGGGCTGCTGGAGTGGACGACCCTATTGCTTTAGGAGTCACTCTGTCTAAGGTCAAGGTCACAGGGCCTGAACATTGAAAACAGTTTCCGATCAATAACTAGAGAACCACTTAGCCCAGAATGTTGAAACTTAATAGGATGATTGGTCATGAAGAGTAAATGACCCCTATTGATTTTGGGGTCACTCCATCAAAGGTCAAGGTCACAGGGGCCTGAACATTGAAAACCATTTCCGATCAATATCTAGAGAACCACTTGACCCAGAATGTTGAAACTTATCAGGATGATTAGTCATGAAGAGTAGATAACCCCTGTTGATTTTGGGGTCACTCCGTCAAAGGTCAAGGTCACAGGGGCTGAACATTGAAAAACATTTCCGATCAATAACTAGAGAACCACATGACCCAGAATGCTGAAACTTCATAGGATGATTGGTCATGTAGAGTAGATGAGCCTTATAGTTTTTGGGGTCACTCCGTCAAAGGTCAAGGTCACAGGGGCCTGAACATTGAAAACCATTTCCGATCAATAACTTGAGTACCACTTGACCCAGAATGTTGAAACTGCATAGGATGATTGTACATGCAAAGTAGATGACCCCAATTTATTTTGGAGTCACTCCGTTAAAGGTCAAGGTCACAGGGGTCTGAACATTGAAAACCATTTCCGGTCAGTAACTTGAGAACCACTCGACCCAGAGTGTTGAAACTTCATAGGATGATTGTTCATGCAGAATAAATGACCCTTATTGTTTTTGGGGTCACTCTGTTAAAGGTCAAGGTCACAGGGACCTGAACATTGATAACCATTCCCGATCAATAACTTCAGAACCTCTTGATCCAGAATGTTGAAACTTTATAGGATGATTGAACATGCAGAGTAGATGACCCCTATCGACTTTGTGGTCACTCTGTTAAAGGTCAAGGTCACAGGAGCATGAACATGGAAAACATTTTCCGATCGATAACTTGAGAACCACTTGATCCAGAATGTTGACACTTCATAGGATGATTGAACATGCAGAGTAGATGATCCCTATTGATTTTGGGGTCAGTCTATTAAAGGTCAAGATCACAGGGGCCTGGTCATGTAAAATCATTTCTGGAAAATAACTTGAGAGCCACTTGACCTAGAATGTTGAAACTTAATAGGATGATTGGACATGCAGAGTAGATGACCCTTATTTATTTTGAGGTCACTTGATCAAAGGTCAAGGTCACAGGAGCCTGAACAGTGACTTGAGAACCACTAGGCCAATAGTGTTGAAATTTAGCGGGATGACTGGACATGCCAAGTAGATGATCCCTATTGCAGCCAACCATCAGTGTCTCTTTGACTTTTGCTCCTGACCCCTATTGACTTCTTGCCTATAGGACTTTGCATTGGGGGAGACAGGTGCTTTTTTACAAAAGCAATTTCTAGTTTGTCTTCTGTTCTGGGTTAAACATAAAAAATGCATTTTTATCTCTATCACACAGGTAATTTGTCTCACATGTATTTTTTATTGATGAAAAAATGCATATTTTCTCGCTCGCTATGCTGGTACATTTAAAATCTGACAGTTTGCATGAGCTCCGAAAAAAAAACTTTTTATTTTAGTCCTAGGCAAACCCTCCACATGAAAATCCTCAAAAAACGGGCTAAGAAATTCCGAGATACTCGCGCAAGAATAAGTCTGACAATTCATAAGACGTGACTATAATTAGCATGATATTTGTGTTGATTTTGTCACAAAACCTGACCTTTGTCAATAACAAATAAAGTACCCCAGAACGCCCAGAATGCACCAGATGGATCCATTATTTTCATAGTTTGCCGGGGAATCATGCCCCCGGACCCCCCTATTTGCTCTAGTCTTCAAATATTTTACGTCCCCTCTTACAACAAATACTGTATCCGCCCCTGAGGTAGTCAAATTATTTAAAAAAACGTAATGGATGTAAGAATTTTTTTACAAAGTTTGGAACATTAACGCTTTTATCATATTAAGTAGACCGTTTGAAAAAATGTTGGATAGTTCAATGAATCAGATAATCTAGATTTCATTTCAGGTTGTAGAATATTTTGAAAAAAAGATGTTGATTATTCTTCGAATACTTTTTGACTGTACTATTAGAATAGTGTTATTGGATTTATAAAATCTGCCGAGAATGATAATCGGGATAAAGAACTCTCCCTTCAGGTAAACGGCGTGAAGAACTATCCTTTATTATATTTGGCGGGAATCGGGCACGTTTTCACCGTGCAATATTAGTATTTATAGTAACAAAAAAGTAGTCCGTCATGTCAACAAAGCTTGATGAAAACAATCATCTGAAACATTTTAAAGTATACTTTCGATCGTAAATTGTCAACCTTTTAGAAAAAGTTTGGGTAATTTAAAGGGTGGCAGGAACTAGATACGTGTCTTGTCTGTCTATTTATACATTTTAAATGGACTCCGCATGTATTTTGAAGCAACCCTTGATTTTGAAAAAAACATGACCAATTTTGTTATCAAATTATATACTTCCTAGACGAATCTATTGGTGTATACTTGTTATAACTTTTGTTCAGTAACAAACCCGCCAATCTAAATTATTTAGACCCACTATTTTTCCGATAGAATGAACCTTAAAGAGGAGGTTGAGGACACCCCTCAGAATAAGATATATATATATAATAATGAGCCGTGCCATGAGAAAACCAACATAGTGGGTTTGCGACAAGGATCTATGCTGTTCGCTAACAGTTTCTCTAATTGCCACAGACTTTAAAGCGATGAGCATGGATCCTGACCAGACTGCGCAGATGCGCAGGCTGGTCTGGATCCATGCTGGTCGCAAACCCACTATGTTGGTTTTCGCATGGCACGGCTCATATAATGAAAGTTGAGGACACCCCTCGGGGTCAGGTTTAATATTAAGTCAAGGAAATATTCTATAGAAATCGAGGACGCAACCCAGAGTCTGCCTATACATTAGGTCCTACATACTGGAAAAGCTGTGGACGCTCTTCAGAGTCACGTAATACATTAAGCCTCTATTAAAACACTTGGAAAGGAATTTATATAAGTTTCTAGCTTGTTTTCTAATCGATGTATTTGTTTGGTATAATTGTGCAGACAGTTTCTACACTTCCCTAGTCGAAGGATTTTTGCATAGCATCATGTATGTACACTTCCATATTCAAGGGGTGTTTGCTTAGCATCATGTTTGTAAATCGTTTTAATATTCATTATAGATATCAATTAAATGAACTGACAGCACACAAAACTAAAGAGTGATGGTGTAATGTTTCTTGTAAGATACAGTTACACCTATAGAGCATATTTATACTTTTTGACAAACTGTAATAAAGGATTTTTTTTCAGCTCAACTTTTATCGGATGTATTCCTCTTTAGTAATGACTTAAAATGTATCACCTTACTCTGAGGTGCATCCTTGATTTATATAGTGTACATTTCTCATTAATACCGGTTTTTAAAATAGTTAACCTGACTCTGAAAGGCACCCACAGCTGTTATAGCATATTGCCTTCTTTAATAATGCCTCAGCATCATAGTATATAGCACTCTTCGATACAGCCTGGCTTTGAGGTTCGTCTGCAGCTTTTATGAAATACATTCCTCTTAACCATAGGCTTATTAGCTGACCCTGAGGTTCGCCCGCAGCTTCTATAATATGTAGTCTTCTTAAATACAGGGTAAATATGTAAACTGACTCTGAGGTGCCTACTCAACTTTAACAGTATGCACTCCTCTTTGATAGAGGTCAAATAAATCTCTTGACCACGATTTCTATTCTGTTTAAGCAGATTATAAGATGCGTACGCAGCTTTTATAGTATTTATGGTATTATTAAATAGAGGCCAAATGCATACACCGACTCTGAGATATGTCTTCGATTTCTTTATATACTTCAAATATTCCTCTTTATACAGGCTTAATTTATAATCTGACTCTAAGGTGCGTCCGCAGCTTTTATAGTGTAAATTTTAACGTTAAGTGACGTCAGTGACGTTTCCATGACGTCGCAAACATGACCACTTCGCGCACTTTTGACGTCAGATATACGGGGACAAAATCTACCTTGAAATTATTGTACCGGCAATATTTTTTAACGTAAACTCATAAATTATACATGAAATGATAGCTGACATAAAACTCCAGACGATGATTTAATTGGAATTGCTCTACGTTTTCGCGTAATAACATGAGAGCCATAAAACGAGTTTTCTTTTTACTTAAATTTTCCACAAAAAATAGCTTCGCTCAGCATTATAAAATATCCATCCGTAATTTTTTTACCTAAATTGAATATGTTTTTCACTAATACGTCCTGAATATATGTAGTAAAAAAACAGAAAGTTTTACCGTGCCGTTTCGTGGCTATAAAAACTTTTTAAGCATCACTACAGTAACATTTTCGACGCTAAAATATGACATGAATGTGAAGATATGTCCCTGATGGTTAGACAAAAAAGTTTGTTTCTGGTAATATGCTAAACAAATAGGGTAGGTAGCTAAAGTGCCGCCAGTTTTTATTTACACATTTACAATCAACTATAATAGATTTTAATTTAATGATGATTTAATCGGAACTGGGAAATAGGGTAGGTAGGGTAGGGCCTAATAATAGATATATTACAGTTAATTGTAAGATAATCAAACTACGACTACGACTCTTTCATAAGTCCTACGGCGACGAATTTGATAACAAAATTGGTCATGTTTTTTTTTTTTTCAAAATCAAGGGTTGCTTCAAAATACATGCGGAGTCCATTTAAAATGTATTAATAGACAGACAAGACATGTATCTAGTTCCTGCCATCCTTTAAATTACCCAAACTTTTTCTAAAAGGCTGACAATTTACGATTGAAAGTATACTTTAAAATGCTTCAGATGATTGTTTTCATTCCCGCCAAATATAATAAAGGATAGTTCTTCACGCAAACTATGAAAATAATGGATCCATCTGCATTATGGGCCTTCTGGGGTACTTTATTTGTTATTGACAAAGGTCAGGTTTTGTGACAAAATCAGCACAAAAACATGCTAATTATAGTCACGTCTTATGAATTGTCAGACTTATTCTTGCGCGAGTATCTCGGAATTTCTTAGCTCGTTTTTTGAGGATTTTCATGGGGAGGGTTTACCAAGGACTCAAATAAAAAGTTGTTTTTCGGAGCTCATGCAAACTGTCAGATTTTAAATGTGCCAGCATAGCGAGCGAGAAAAATGCATTATTTTCATCAATAAAAAATAATAAGTAAGATAAATTACCTGTCGGATAGAGATAAAAATGCATTTTTATGTTTAACCCAGATCAGAAGACAAATTACGTTTTCGAGCGTAGCAAGCGAGAAAAAATATGCATATTTTTCAGCCAGAACAAAAGATTAATTATTAGTGCGAGCGTGAGCGAGAAAAAATGCATATTTCATATTCTTCAGTCAGAATAAAAGACAAATTATGTACCCAAGCGTAGTGAGCAAAAAAAAATGTATATCTTGCAATTATTTTACCCAGAACATAAGACAAATTATCTTTGCTCCGGCGATTTTAGGGACGGGAGCGCCCCGGTGCGCCCCTCGACCTCCGCTATGAATCTACTAACGGTAATACTTCAGTCTGTACGCAGAAATGATTACTATACAAAATTCATAACCATTTGAACTATTTATTCAAACCTGATGAAGTTTTATTGTACAAAAACGGCCGTCGTTTTGGAGTTTAAGTATGCCCGCATCTTAAGCCTGACAACAGAACAACTTCATAATCTCTGCCGACGTCGGTGATAAGCTTAAATGTTGTAAAACTTTGCTAGATCCCTCTTCCGACATCGACCTTAAAGGCCTTTATCATACTTAAGGGCAGGTCCGGATCTAGCCTGGGAATCCAGTCTGACAATTTCTAACCATTTTTCTACCTGCAAATTGACAAATCAGAAACTCGAATGAATGCCAATTAACATTAATTAGCACAATTTAAGTTGGATCTTTAACGTAGGTAAGATTTCTTCTGACAATTATTATCAACGGCTTCCCAGGCTAGTCCGGATCCAGAAATACCTTTATTTGATGCAGCGAGGCAACAGTTTAGAAAGAATGTGTCACCAGCGAGACACATAGCTTCCAGCGTGAGTAGGAGTCAGGGTGTTCTCCCCCTGCAAAAGTTTGAAATATAGTTATGTAATGGTGGCATCTGATATATCTTTGGGTCTGCATTTTAAGAAAATATGTTTAGTATACACCATCTTCTGTGTATGACTGTGCTATTTATGATAATAAGGATGAAAGGGACGACAAGTAAAGTAATCAATGATGACTGTTTTATTTTGCAGTATAACAAATTTATCATGTTCGCACAAATAAAGTGTTATGTATAGAGCAAGACACAATTATGCATAGAAAGTTGTGCTACAAAGGAAGCAACTCTTCCCCTTATCGGTTAAAGTTTGACAATATTCCTTCACGGAGGTTTTAAAAGCGAACTAGAATGATGTCGACAAAAATGTTTCATTCAATAATTTTTAAAAAACAACGACGGGTCAATAATGTTATTAAGGAAAAAAATAGATATAAGTTAAAAACCAACGAACAAAAAACAAATGCGCATGTCTACATAATGTTTATGATGCTTAAAAAGTTTTTTGAAATGAAGAGAAGGAAACTACAATGTAGTTGTCATTCGTCGTTAAAGAAGGGCCCAATCAGACAAAATAACCCGATCAAAAGTCAGGGCAACATGTACTATTCATTTCATGTTGCTGATGTATACCAGTTTCAATTCATTTGAATGGATCTGTTCACTTAAGTTACGAGTTCACGATGTGATGAATTAGTTCAAGATAAAATTGGGGCAACAACTCAAGAACAAAAACAACAACAAGAATTTGTAACAGAGTTAGCAACGTCCTGCCTAAGGACATTTTCATCATAACATACTGTATGCCAAGACAGCATCTTGGCATGAACAAAATAAAAACAAGATGCCAGGATGTTAAAATATATGCTCGTCAGGTAGATGATATAATAAACATTTTCTGTACAAAACATAATTTTGGTAGACGAAAGCCAAAACAATGACATATCCATTCTAACAACCAGGATAAAAAGTTTAAAGAATAATCGTTTTATATAGTAGCAACAAAGGGAGGTAAGTTTGATTTCTTAAATCCACAAAAAAAATCCTTACCAGGAAGAGGTACTTAAAATACACCTAAATTGGAAAAGTAACACAGAAAAATGGTCTTGATTTTCCTACGGTCAATTTATAAAATGTTATCATATATAAAAATATTGTTTATAGTGACAACAAAGAGAAGTTGATCTGAAAAAAATCTAAGTCCACACAAAAGTATTTATCAGGCAGTCTTAGGACAAAATACACCAAAAATTGGATGTAATATGCGTGTTGTACTACATAAAAGTAGTCCCAGTTTTCTCCTAGGGCTAATATTATCCCTTACCCTGCTGAATTTCTATAATGAACTTGTCCATTTTTCAATTTGGACATTACCATTAACTGTTAAAAGGGATGCTTACCAAATATATACTGATTGAATGGCGAACAGTGCTGATCATTATCAGACTGCATGGATTTGCAGGCTGATCATGATCTACACTGGTCGCCCAAAAACAGAATAAATCATTTTCAGCTTGATCAGGGTTAAAAGAATAGAAGTTTACGTAATGCTTTTATAGTAACAGCAAAGGATTAGGGGCCTGGTTCTTTACTCAGACACACCATCTAAAAAATGAATGAACATTTTTGCCATTGTACATCAAAATCCTCCTGCATGAACAAAATGCTCCGGACAAAGTCATTTTTGTATCTGACCTTTGGCCTTAGGTGTGTCTTTAGAGCTAGGGGTCTTGGTCTTGGGCATGACACCTCGTTTCATTATGGTGAACATTATGCCAAGTTATCTAAAAGTCCCTTCATACATCGCAGCGTTATTGACCAGACACCAAAAAGACTTTATTAGCCTTTGACGTTTACCTTGGAGCAAGGGTTTGGGTCTTGCGCATAACACGTTGTCTCTTTATGGTGAACATTTATGTCGAGTAATTCCAAAATCCCTTTATGTATGGCAGTTATTGACCAGACAGAAACTGACCCTTTTAACCTTTGACATCTAAGTGTAACCTTGACTTAGGAGCTAGGGGTCTGGGTCTAGCAAACGTACATTGAAACATCCAGAAACATTTTCTATAAAACAAGTATGAAAGTCTTACACTTTTTCTACAAGACTATTTTATAAAGTTACAAGTTTTATGTAGAATTAAGCTCAGAGAAGTTGAAGATTAATCAAAGCCCACACTTTTAACTTCCATATTCATAATATCATTAACAGTTGTGAGGCTAGAAAGTATTTTGTAAATTAATAAAAAGCAAGTTCTTCATTCATGACAATTGATTCTTTTTCCCTAATTCTTGATAATGTGTTTAAGATTAAACCTTTTGTATTATCCCTGGAGCCATGTTACAATTTTTATGTAGAATTATGCTCACAAAATTGAAAAAAAAAATGTTGCACTGGACACATATTTTCCAGTAGAGTACACCTTTCTTAACTTCCATATGCATTATGCAATTAGCAATTGTTAGATTTCAATGTATTTTGCAAATTATTCTTAGGCAGTTCTTCATACATGATGCATACTTTTCTTTCTTTCTAATACTTGATATTTCTATTTCTCTGATTCTGGAAATATGGTAGTACATTCTGCACATGTATGATCCATCAAATAGTTCAGTTTTTGTTAACCAGTGCTTTAAACAATTGTGGCCCTTCAGATGATCATCTGAAATGGAAAAGTTTAGCCATTTTACACTAGTATAAACTTTACATGTTTTATATGTTCATAAAAATACAAAATTTCAGAATGTAAAATCTTACAATTATAATATTATCAGTCTGACAGACATTATCAAGACAATGTCATTAAGAAGTGGAAAAACAGTACCTTACACAAGTAATAAAGACTAAGAAATATAGCTTTGAATTCTAACAGATGATATATATTTGTCTGTATATCTTCATGCATCTCCATTTTCAACTAACACTATATATAGGCACATGATCACTTCATGCTCATAATGTATACTAAATTTCTTATGAATTGTTTGAAACTGTGAGTAGACATACACACAATGTACAAGTATATTTGTGATATTTTAAAGGCCATCACTCAATAAAAAGTAACCTGAAATGAAGTCTTGCAATATGTGCATGCCTACTTCATGTTGATAATTTCATATCAACTTACTTTTGCACTGTGACACAGTATGAAAGCTGGAGGAGATGAAATATAATTCTTATAATATAAAAAGAGGCATTACACTCCAAATTTAGATTTAGAGCACTGATCATCACTAGCGGTTTGAATATCACTGATCAAAGAGCACTGATCATCACTAGCACTACACGCCTTACCATCACTAATACTTGAACCTTTCAAACCACTAGCACTTTGAATAGCACTAACAACAGAACATTGATCATCCCTAGCACTTTCAGTATCCAAATCGTCAGAGGAGATGTCTTCTACGGTAGGGTAGTATGGCGACCTCTCAAGTAGGGTAAGATCAAAATCATCGACGTCAAAAAATGTCTCGGCCCGAGTTGTCGCTAGAAACTTTCGCCAACTGATCTAAAATAACGTCAGATTTTGTGGCGACCGACAGCGCGACTCCTGCCTACAACTTATGTTATATTGTTTTACGGTTTGCCGACTTAATACTTAACAACAAATTGCATAATTAAAATCGTTATTTTGTGTGCTTGATACGATCATATGAGCCGATCGGCCGTAACGGTTTATAACAAATCTTTTAGCCCAATAAAAATGTTTTAAATAGGTAGAAAACATAAGTATTGAATAGAAAAAAAATTGAAAACAAGTATTTTATCAAGAGTTTGATGCTTTCCTTCGCTTTTCCGTATTTGTCACCCGTTTTCGCGATCGTGATTTTCGGATATTTCTGTCATTTTTACGAGATTTTCTAGTGCAATCTGAATAAACAGTCAATAAAAAGTCTGCATATAGGAAAAATTTGGCAACTGCTGTTGCAAAAGCAGCTCTTATATCGAAGCATTTTTTGAAAATAAAAACATGCAAAGGCACCATACCCCACCCACTTTTAGACAATGTGCAAAATAGAATAACTTAAAATATATCCTCCATCTGAAAGGTATTAAATATTTAAACATAGAAATAAAGTCTATCTTCAAGAAAATATTAGGCTATAAAACTTTACCATGATGATAAAATATATGCAAAATTTACCTTATTCAATTTGCAACTATAAATTGGATTTATAGTTTACTATCAGAAGTAACATCATGATCGAAACTTTTGATCCTGTGTGTATTTTTTTAAATATATAGTTTAAACTGTTAATTACAAAATGTACTGATTACATCACATTAGAGCCTGTGCCTGAAAATTTTTATCCGAGTGACCTTTTTCCTGGCCTGTGTTTGGGATTTAGTAATATTCAGAATGCATTAATAAACTAAATATGTAATATATCTGCATCTTTGACTCGTGTTATACTAGGTACTTTTCTAACCTGAATACCAAGGTCCTATGATGGTTAATATGTTTCACATGTCAAACATTCACTTTACTGCGAACATAAAATTAAAAGAACGAAAAAAAATACAGATCAGGAGAAGAAAGCAATATAGTAGCAAGGAAATTTCATGAAAAGAAGGTTAACATGCTGCAGGGAGTGATTTAAAAGTAACCAAAGATACACCACTGATACTGATACACCATAGTTTCAGTACGAAAAAAAGTCCCTACCTACCTACCCTATTTTTTGGCCATGTAATAGGAACCACGCATATTTTTTTTGGCCTAAGACTATCTTTATTTTGAATACCACCTTTCCAAGATACCCTGTTTATTTCAAATGAATTAGATAGTGCCTATCGTAGAAAATCGCAAAACAATATATAATGATAAGTACTTCTTTCTTTAAAATGTACCAGTTTTGCTATTGAGAAGTTAAGCAAGTTCGTTAATGACATTTCAACACTTTTGAAGACAGAGTTTACCCCCAGAGACTATCAGCTTAAAGTAATATTCATTCCATGTACAAAATTACCAGCGGTATTTTCCATTGTTACTAAAACAGTGCTCTCCTCTTCTTTATGGTAATCAATACTTATAGACTCTGCATTCACAGTTACTTCCAAGAATAGGAATAAAGCATCTTTAGTACTTTGCAGACCTTTGATCAGAACTTTGTTTTCATAACATGGCAGAGGAAGGTACAGGCTAGCTTGTAACGTAAATTTCTGAATTCCGTGCCTTCTGTCAACAACTTTTCTTGCATCTGAAAAAATAAAATAAACCCAATATTACAGCATATACCTTTCGCAAATTAGCTTTAGTTATAAAATCTGTTTATATCATAGTTACTTGTTGAGTCCATTCAATATCTGGGCCATTCAGTGAGAAAATATGAATTAGTGACAAGAAATGAAATCCTAATTCAGATTCTTATACTTTTCAAACCTGAAAATTTGAAGTTCAATCAGACCTGTCTATAAAGAACACCATTGTGAGAGCCAAAATGTGGTCTTTACTTGGAGGTGGTCTTTATTCACAAGTTAAAATACACTGTAAATGTTAAAATTGGAAACAAAACAAGTGGTCTTTAGAGTCAGGTGGTTTCTGTTTAGAGGTGGTTTTTAACACATGTTTGACTTATATTATCGTTTTGTCCAATGAATTTTAAGTAAGACACTTCTTAGACGTGACGTTAAGTCATGAAAGCAGTATGACAAGTGTAATTTCTAGTCATTAATGCAACAAAATTTGCATCCTACTTTTTAAACATCATACGTTTTAATATTAAGGAACAGTTTCTAATTATTTTATCAAAACATAGCTTAACCTATATTTTTTGGTTTCATTACGGGCTTTTATCTACTCAGTAACCTCTATATTTTCATAATGCACGGGTGCTTTGGAATTTCTGTTGCTATGACAACACAAATTACATTTGTTTGTAAAATACGAATGCAATATTTATGGCATGTCACTAATACAGGATTTTCATGTAACGACCATAAATTTCAATAAACGTTATGTCAAGTCGGTGTTAGATGGCGTGAAGAAACCCGATCAAACCGAGCCTCCCTCGTACTATTATGCTTGATTGGCTTCTTACGCTTCGGAACACTTACTAATTTTTTTATCTATGAAATGGTCGTCCCGCTGAAACAACTTGTCTTTGAGTAGGTTTCCTGTAATAGTCTGATCATTTTCCCACAAAAACTTCCAGACTTCTGTTGTCGTAAATAGACACGGGTAATTTCTATTATTCGTTATGTAAGAAATTAAATATATTAGTTATAATTTAAAGAAAGAACATTGTATTATTTTTTCCTTATTGTAGCATTATAATGTTTACTTTTACATTATTGCTTAAATTACATTGAAAGTGTTTTTGACTTATGGAGTCTTTCCAGCTTAAATGGCGGACAACCAAAAGGTAAGCTTGCTGGATCATATATATATATATATATATATATATATATATATATATATATATATATATATATAGTCAGTAAAATCCTTGTGCAGGTATAAAATATATAAAAGTTCAATTTGTAAGGAATAAACAGCAGCAGACTTCTGTGTTTTACAATTATTTTAATTCTTCACTGCAAGCGCTTTCAATACACATATCTTCAGGCAGTTTACATTTAAACTGCCTGAAGATATGTGTATTGAAAGCGCTTGCAGTTTACATTTAAACTGCCTGAAGATATGTGTATTGAAAGCGCTTGCAGTGAAGAATTAGTAAACTGCCTGAAGATATGTGTATTGAAAGCGCCTGCAGTGAAGAATTAAAATAATTGTAAAACACAGAAGTCTGCTGCTGTTTATTCCTTACAAATTGAACTTATATATATATATATATATATATATATATATATATATATATATATATATATATATATATATATATATATATATATATAATGACTTCACATGCCTTTCCAACAGTATTTAATTATAAGAATACAAACTAGTTTCGCCTATCGGCTCATCAGTGTACATACAATGTAACGTGAAGTTACTATGGTAATGATGCGACGTCAATATAAAGGGACGTAATTCTGACGTTATTTTTACCAAGGGGCGTAATAAACGTTGTTAATTAATTATTCAGAATATAAAGATATTAGTAGGAAAGAAATAGATTATTTTTTAAACTCTGAATTCAAACCTAGTATGTTTTATGGTCTGCCTAAAATTCATAAAAGTAAGCTTTTAAAAGATAAGTGCATTGAACAAAACAATAAATATATAGAACTAGGAGACCCAGATGATCTCAAAATTAGACCGATAGTAGCAGGCCCAATATGTGAAACACACAGACTTAGTAACCTTATAGATATTTTATTAAAACCCTTTGTCTGTCATATTAAAAGTTTCATTAGAGATGATATAGACTTTCTTTGCCACATTCCATCAATTGCAACTGAAGATGCATTATTAGTTTCATTTGATGTTACAAACCTTTATACAAATATTTCACACAACTTGGGACTAGAAGCAATTCAACATTGGCTGGAAAAACATCCTGATTGTATCCATAAAAGATTTACAAAAGAATTCATCTTAAAAAGCATCAAAACAATTTTGGAAAATAACAATTTTTCATTCAATGGATCATTTTTACAATCAAATCAGGAAACAAAATTTGCACCTACATATGCAACATTAGTATTAGGTTACCTGTAAGAAAAGCTTAATTTAATCTTGGAACATGCAACAGACACAACATTTGCTACATATATAAAAAAAGAACTGGAAACGATTCCTAGATGACTGTTTTGTCATTTGGACAAAATCACAAAACCTACTTGAGCATTTCCACGTCCTGTTAAATAACTTGCACCCAGATATTGAATTCACAATAGAAATAGGGGAAACACAATTATCTTTTTTAGATATTTTGATTAAGAAAAATGGTTGTCATCTTTCAACAGACATTTTCTTTAAAACTAAAGATACAAAACAATACCTTAATTTTAAATCATGCCATCCAAAACATATATATTAAGTATACCATATAATTTAGCAAGACGTATTTGCACAATTGATCCAGATACTAACATTAGGAATATACGCTTTAAAGAACTCATGTCATCACTCTTAACAGAAATTATCCTAAAACTATTATCCAAAATGGAATCAGCAAAGCACTTAAAATTCCAAGAGAGACGCTACTTAAAACACAAATCAAACCTCATAAAGACACAATTCCTCACGTATCTACATTCAACCCTAAAAACCCTGAACTATATGCAATTATCACAAATAATTTACTTATAATAATGTCAGACACTAAAATGAATGAGGTACTCACAAACTCAAAATTTATCAAAAGCAAACGGCAACCACCAAACCTTAAAAAATTATTAAAAAAGCTAGATTCACAATAAAGTCTGATAAAAACAGAAATTTCTCCGTTACAAAATGCAAGAGACCCAACTGTAGTTTATGCAAACATATAAACGAATTACTACAACTTTAACGGCAAAAGATTTTACGTAAATGAAAATATGTCCTGTGATGTAAAAATGTATTCAATGTGTATGTAATCACCTGCAACGGCTGCGAAGAATACTATATTTTCCAAACTGGCGATAAATTAAGAACAAGAAGAACTATCCACGCACAACAAATACGAGACCCTTCAACTAGACAAATTCCACTAAGTAATCATATAGATATTTGCAGTAATAAAGATCCAAAGTTTCAAATGTTTCCATTTTTTAAAATGAAAGTAGATAGTACTTCAGCTAGGTTAGCGAAAGAAAATTATTTCATAAAATGCTTTAAACCAAAACATAACAGACTACAGTAACAGTTATATTCTGAATAATTAAATAACAACGTTTATTACGCCCCTTTGAGGAAATAACGTCAGAGTTACGTCCCTTTATATTGACGTCGTGTCACTACCATAGTAGCGTCACGTTACATTGTATGTACACTGATGAGCCGATAGGCGGAACTAGTTTGTATTTTTATAATTAAATACTGTTGGAAAGGCATCTGAAGTTATTTTATTTATTTGATTTATAGACTTCCATCTTGTTTTATATATATATATATATTGTACATTAATCACAATGCTTTAAAGTTAAAATTATGTTGTTTTACCTTCAGACTTTGAAAATGTGATAAACACAACGTTTTCATCTTCGTCGTCACTCCATATCGATTCAATTGGACCTCCCCCAGATCGTTTTTTACTCTCAAAATAGTATGTAAGGGCTTTTTTGTAACTGTGTTTTGTACACCTCTTACTTTCACAGTACTGACATTTTGATCTGTAAAAACCCCATCTGCTAATCGGTCCGCCAAATGCATTACTTCTAATCCTTGTTTACTGTGGTCTTTTGCTACTACTCTCTCCTCTGCGATTGTAATCATGAATGAATATTATTTCATATAGTTATTTCGAAATATGTAATAAGCATAGTGTTCATTTTGTCTTATATTCTTACAATACCTCTGTATCAAGGTGAGGTCTGAAAAAAATAAAATAGATTGGACTTTCTTATAAGCATACAATTAATGATGCAACAACAGAACAAATTACCATAGTCCTATAACAGCCTTGTAAAATAAATACCATTACAGAACGATTTTTGTTTTTGAAATAAAGTAGCAACTTGTCCAGTTCACGTTCAATATCGGAAGGTCCATGTACTTTTATTGTGCAGAAATCATCTTTTTCATCGTCATAAACTTGAATTGACATTTTTGCCATTTCATTTGTAAAGTCTGGCTTCGTAGATAAATGAAATCCACCGCTGTAAAAATGAAATAAACACACTCTATATAATCAGCAGGGTAAAATAAGAATTTCTTATATTTATTTTTAAAATCATTAGATAATCATTTATGATACGTGATTACATAAAATACCAAAAAACATAAAATAGACTATCATAAGTTGTAATATCCTGCTATTTTTGGCAATACTTTTCACATATTTGTAACAGTACAGTTATGAAATAGCTCACCTATTTAAAAGTATATAATTAATAACATATTTCAGTTTCACCAAAATTAAGAAATGAAATCATTTTATTCAATTCAAGTAAAGGCCTTTACCCATTTGAGAAAAAAAGACACAAAAAATAAATTAGTTTCATATTCTTTTGTTCTATTAATTTAAAATGAGAAATATCATCTTTAGAGATACACAAAAGAACAAGAAAAAGTCCAACAGGAATGGCCGCAATTAAATAAATGCTGCCAGTCATGCAGCATTTCTTGGAAATAGAGGTCAGAATACTGACTGGGCACATGTATACATAAACACTTTTGATGGAATTCACCGTCAAAAGAGTAAGAGAAAAAAAAGAAGTCGTTTTCCTTTTCCATGCTGAGTACCAAGCAAGATAGCTTCTTGTACTATTTTTTGTGTGTGTCTACAGGAGATGGTGGCGGAGGATATAACCCATGCCTTCCCGCACTCGAAGCAAACTCCCTACCACTAGACTATCGAAGCAGTTATTAGTTCACTATTGTTATCCAAGGGAATTGTAAATGCCATCCAGCTGGCTTCCGGAAGGTCGATGCCAATATCATTTTTCTAGGGTGCCTAAAGTAAACGTATCAAATGAGACAGAATTATAACTCCAAGATTGAAAAAATAAGGTCGGATTCTGCGTGTCTGTGTAGAATATTGCTCACTTTATTCAAAATAAACCTTGAGGCAGAAGTAAAACCTACCTACATTTCTTCCACAATATGTAATCTGAAGAGTGAACGCATTTTATCCCAAAACAAAAAGAGGAGAGTTAGACATTTTGAAAAATGCTGAGTTACATGCGATAAAAGTTCTCTATATCACTTTGAACAGCATGAAATCGGTTTCCAAATGATTTTTTTCCACTTTTGTACAATAAAGCAATAATAAGTCTTAAAAGAAGAAAATACTTAATAGAAGAAAAGGAAAATAAAGAAAACAAAGTTGGTCCCAGCTGGGCTTGTACCTACACCTTCCCCCCCCCCCCCCCCCCGCCTCCCCACATTCCTGAAAATTGCAGTCAAAGTAGGTTCAATTTAGGTGTTACTATTAGACATTTGCGAATTAAGTCTACGTGGACTGTGAACCCCTAAGACGATCGATATTTCAAGGGGACCGTCTCAACATGATAATTTTAATTTATGTTTGGTAGGAAAACATTCCTATAACGATGGTAAGGTCTGGCTTATCATGTCACTGAACAGGATAAGATTTGGATTTGTCATTCCGTCTGTCTGTTCACCAAAGAAATGTTTTGTTATACATATCGCAAAAAGTATTTGATCTAGCGTCATAACACTTTCCTGAAATGTTCTTTAAGTTGTGCATTGCGTCAAAGTTTAAAAGATGAGCTAATCTGATCGCAATGTATTCGTATTCAATCGTCGTCGTCGTCCGACATGAAAAAATTTAAACTGGGTCAGCTGGGATCAAAATGTAAGTCAGTATGAAATCATTGTAAAAACTGTGGAAAACGTAAGCTTGCGTCTCTATTTCTTTGTTGTTACTATACGCCCGAGGGGACGTATTTTGGGATACCACATGTGTTCAATTGGCTGTCTGTCTGTCTCTCTGTTTGTGTGTCCGTCTGTCCGATAGCAATTTCGTGTCGATCTGTAACTCGTGAACCCCTTTAGGCTATATACCAATAAAAGAAATTGTTCTTTGTTTCATATAAAATTCAGCTAATTCAGAACAATTTTGTTACAGTTTCTAGATTTTCACTCCGTCGTAGACCTATTTTCCACAAGATATCCGTACATTTGCTTCAAGAAAACGAAAAGAAAAAGGGGTGTTGAATAGTATGCAGTGAAATGCAAGTCGACTGAAGTCAGGTACCCTCATATTGCCGCATTTCAGAAAGCGGTCCGCAGAATAAACACCCTACTTTCGTTTTCAAGTAAAAAAATCGAAAACATGCGAGTATTAGCATGAAACGTGTCCTATTTTATGTAAAATTCATACCACGAGTGAAATAATGCCCATTTGGCCCCCGATTTACGCGCAAATGCGCGAAAAATGGAAAAATTAGGATCTATTTATAAGGGACTTCTTTCGACTACACCACGGAAGCACATTTTGGACCGAATTACTGCATTATAACCTTTAAGTATTTTAAACAAACTTGACAAATGTTCTCCACATCAAGACGACGTGCAGAGCGCCTGTATCAGGTTGCTCGCTTCAAGGCCAAGGTCACACTTAGGTGTCAAGGCCATATGACTTTGTTTTGTGTCCGCTCTGTAGCTCTTGATCCGTTTGATGGATTTTTAAAGAAACATTGTATAAATGTCCATCACGTCGAGACAAGGTCAATGTCACACTAAGGGGCGGGTCAAGGGTCATATAACTTAGTTTCGAGTGCGATGTATAACTCTTGAACTGCTTGAAAGATTTTAAAGAAACTTGGCACAAATGTTCTGCAGAGCTCATGGCTCGCTTTTATACTTTTGGCGACATGTGTAGCATAACTTCTCTCTGATGGACAGAAACACCGAACAAGAGCTGTCCGTAAAACAGCGCGCTCGCCTTTTCTCAGTGCTGGACTCTGAATTAGAGCTTTGCCAGTAAAAATATTCCAAGTTAAAACGGGACATAACTCTGTCAAAATTCTAATCAGAGTAATGGCGATTGTTTCTCCACGTGTACACTTTGAAAGTTAAAAAAAGTATTTTAAGTTTCAAGTCAAAAGCTTTAATAGTAACAGAGATATTTGACTTTATCAAAACTTTTAGCAAAAAATTCAAAACAAAAAAGTTAATAGGGGACATAATTGTGTCAAAATTCAAATTAGAGTTATGGGGATTGTTTTTCCTGGTGTAGACTTCGATACTTAATAACTATTTTAAGTTTCAAGTCAAAAGCTTTGATAGTAACAGAGATAGCTGACTTTATCAAAAACTTAAACCAAAATTTCTAAGTTAGAAAGGGGCATAATTATATCAAAATTCAAATCAGAGTTATTGGGATTGTTTCTCCTGGTGAAGTCTTCGATATTAAATAACTGTTTTAAGTTTCAAGTCAAAAGCTTTGATAGTAACAGAGATATTTGACTTATGAAACAAAAAAGTTAACCAAAAATTCTAAGTTAAAAAGGGGCACAATTCTGTCAAAATTTAAATCAGATTTATGGGGATTGTTTTTCCTTGTGTAGACTTCGATAGTAAATAACTATTTTAAGTTTCAAATCAATAGCTTTGATAGTAACACGGATATTTGACTTTAACCGGAAATTTTAAGTTAAAAAGGAACATAATTCTATCAAAATTCAAATCAGAGTTATGGGGATTATTTCTTCTGGTGTAAACTTCGATAGTAAACAACTATCATAAGTTTCAAGTCAATAGCTTTGATAGTAACAGAGATATTTGACTTTATCAAAAACTTTAACCAACGGCGACGCCGACGCCGGAGCGAGTGCAATACCTGTACTTTTTCTCCGAAAAGTCGAGCTTAAAACAGCCACATCCGAATTCATATCATCTACCGCATAGTGTTGATAAAATAACCCAAAACCTATTGCCGTTATAAAGAGCAAAATATAAACAAATTATGTTGAGACGGTCCCCGTGAAAAATCTGTCGTCTTAGGTGTCCACAGTCCACGTAGAATTAATTCGCGAATGTCTAATATCCGGGATAGTCAAAACGAGTATGCGTTGTTTCTTTATTTATTCGCCAGTGATTCTCTATAAAGTAAAACAATAAATAAGGTATACAAATGACAGCAAATATCAAGATTTGAACATGTCAAATTGTTTTCATTTCTATCTATCAAATTTTAAATCTGATAGTATAATATTCAATGTATAAATTTACTTGTAAAAACATAATACAAATGTAGCTCTTTTGACATCTGCAACAGTTATAAATCTTTTAATAACTTCCAGTTCCGATATTGTTTCAAACATTTATTTTATTTGAATGCTGTGAAATGTAAACAAGTTACGTAAAAATGACGTCGCTCCAAAATGCTCGTCAATCGACGTCAATGCTTCAGCGCGAAAAAGACGTTTTATTGCATTTTATTACATTGAAATAATGGAAATTAATAACGTGTCAGAATTTTCAGAAATCTTACACTGCCTGTCATGAAATGTATTCATTTCATTATATATAATTCCAAATTAATTAAAACATAAACACTATTACTTGTCAATATATATAAGATAAATCCTATATGTAAAAAAGACAAAAATGATAATGATAATAACAAAAGTTATCTCAAACATTGTAGAGACATTTCAAAAATGTCAATGCTGCAGTATATCACATATATAAACCATGTTAAATGCAAGTTTGCCAAATGTAAATCTTAATCTGTACTTCCTAAAAGACATAATTTTGTGATGGGTCTAAGAATATGTGTGTTTCTAGTACGGACCATGCATTTGCATCCAAACACATCCATGCTCCTAAGGACTTTGGTTACTCTGCCCAGTGGCCACTGACCTATCGGAACGTTAACGTCTACCACAAGTACAACGTCATTTACATGCAAATCCCTGGTTCTCTCTGCCACTTTAGTCGGCTTTGGAGGGAAGGCAAATACTCTGATCCATCTTTATAGAATATGTCAGCTAAGTATTGGATTTATTTCCACCATCTCCTACAGTACTCGTCTTCCTTCTGGAAAACTCCTCTCGGTATACTTGAATTAAACTTCATCAAAAGAAGCATGTACGATGTTAATGTACCAAGTAGTCTACGCCGACAAAGGTAAATGGAGGTTTGTCAGCCGTCGTCTGTTCTCGGATCAATGGCGTCATCTGCTGTGTTAGTGACGGACTGTGTTGTTGCTTATATACAATACATCTTCCAATCGTCTCATAACAGCACTATGTCCATGTAATATCATGTATTTCGCCCGTAGTGCTGCAAGTACGTGTTGGCACTCAGCATATCTGTTGCTTTTGTGACAATGACGAATTATCAGCTACGTCACGTGAAAAACTGCGGAGAAGAATGATTGGCATGTGTCATATTCTGTGTGACTTTGTCTGCCAGACATTCAAATGAGTCCATATGTCAGTATAGTGTTTAGCATAGCTAAACTGCTATTCTTCTTCACATAATTTCCTTTGTTTATGTATTCCAATTCCTGACTGAAGTTGGCCCTTCGTACAAATAGTACTAGTGCAAGTGCAGCGTTCTGGGTCTCGACTGCGACGAGGTCTCCGCGTTTTAATGTATCTTTCTGTCGCCTGCAGTATAAACTTCTGCAACCACGCACGCGCTCTCTGTAGTTTATTTCAGTCGGAGTAGTGGCGGATAAGGTCTTCGATTACAATGCGGTGGTGTTGATTGCATCCTCTCTTTTGACGTCTGTGTCGTCGTCTATTATATCCGGCTTGTTTGGTGGTCGAGGCCAAGAAGATTCATCCTTCATCAGATATACCGGTCCGTTAAGTCATATCTTGAGAACGGTCTCATCGTAGGGATCTATGACTCTAGAAGCCAGATCTGCAGGATTTGAAGTGGACATAACGACACTGTTCTGGACCTGTCATCTCGTTGATGAAGCTTAGTCTGTTTCAAACAAACGTCTTGAAGCACCTTGCCGTGTGGTTTATGTACCCCAAAAGGATCATAGAGTCAGTCCAGAAAACCACCCAGTCAATCTTTAAGTCGAGTTCTTCAATCAGCATCGCATACAAGCGACAGGACACTACGGCTCCACACAGCTCCTATTTGGGTATAGACGACTGTTTGATCGGGACGAGTCGTGATTTACCAAGCACTAGACCGCAGACTGTCATATCACGTTGATCTGTGAGGCGCAAGTAAGTAAGCGCATGCGCCGTAGCCAGTCTCTGAACCATTGCTGAACATGTGCAACCGGATGCTCTTCAGTACACTGTAGTTACTAGGTTGGTACCACCGGTCAATGCGAATATTTTTAGACGAGTAAGTTTGATAGCCAACGTTGCCATTCTTCGTGCTCCTTCTGCGGTATTACGTCATCCTATCCTAATTTCTTCCTGCAAAGATTCTAGACAGACGATAGGTTTTGCTCGTAACGTCGAGAGGTGCTACCGGTCGAAGTGAATCAAATATGGCACTGAATATGGACAGAATTCCACGTCTTGTTGGAGGTTTATCTGCTATCTTGATTTTGAATGTTTTTTCATAGTAGTTAATTAATCAAAGGCCTGAAGGGCCTGAGAGTAGGCTAATGATTGATGTACTGGTAGTATAGTCAACCAGTTTAGGTTTGTTTTTAGTTTTTTTCCCCAACTAAACAGAGATTTTGTTACAATAAATGAAATGAACATTCAATCGATGCCTAGTAAAACTTTGATTGACATTATACAAGTATTTAAACCCAATATATTTCTCTAAAATTGAAGAGTGGTTCGCAGAAATAAAAATATTGAAAGTACAAACTACAATTTGACAGCTGACACTAAGATACTGCCCATGACTATATATATTTTTCCAGTAAACATTTGCCTCCGGTATTGCCAAAAGAGGCAATTATCGGCTGGTATATATTCGCACATGATAAAATTTGAATATGACAATTTATATATTAAAATTTTACAGCGCGAATTGCCACATACAATTTGTAATGGATGGATCAAAGAACTGTTCAGATATTTTACAGATAACGGGCCTGGCGATAACCGTGTCATATATTAGGTATTGTCCAATCATATTATAAGTGATGTGAATTTAAAGTATACTTACTTTTGCGTTTAGAGATATGTAAATGTTGCTGAGTGTCAATATATAGTGTCACGAATGTTTACACTGACAGGAAAATTGCGCATTCGAAACTAAGGGAAGTTACTCGGACTAGCTACCAATTTCGGAAAAGATAACCGATATTAATAAATGCAGTTCTTTTTTTAGTTAAAACCATCATTTATTCTATTTCAGACCTGTTAACCCCTTCAGAACCATGTCAATAATCCCCAAGTCCATGCACTTTCAATTATCCATTTTGATTCCTGTAGACAGACAGGCCCAGACTGGGCTGAAAAATATTTGAGCCATTTTTACGTGGTCGGTAGCAGGGTGGGGGAGGGGGAGGGGTGTTCCTTCCCGCTTTGAATTGCAGTCAGATTTTGAAATGGGCATTCTGGCAGGTGGTAAAAGGGCAAATGTATCAAACTGTAAAGTGGCAATATGGGGGGGAGGGTGTGGGAGGATATTCCCTCTTGAAAGTAGGGTTTGGGGTATCACAACAAGAAATTTTTGAATATGTAGACCCTTGATACAGCCGTTGGTGCGATTTCTAACTGAAATTTTTATGTTTCAATTTCTAAATATTACTTAGATTCTTTTTTAGTATTACAATATCCAAAGTATGAATGACTGTCACTTCATATTTTTACTTTCAGATCATGCCTCAGGACTAGAATATGGGTCTGATATAGATTCTATGTATGTGTTATAAAAATAAATTCTAGAATCATTTTTGTTACAATAATATCTATCATGTCTGTTACTTGAATGTTAAAATTTCATAACACTGCTCGATATTTACCAAAAATATTATATCCGGATACGATTACACTTTCCTAAATCTCCAGTTTTAACAATATGTTTCAAAAATTGTGATGATACGAAGACAGTTTAGCCGCAATTGGCAGTATCTGACATTGAAGTTTACGGTGAAATTACCTCTTGTTTAAATCATTTCATAAAAAAAGTTGTTTCGTTTCGTCAAAGCAGTCAAACATAGACGACCTACTTTCGATTTCAAAAACTACAAGAAAATACAATTTATGTTTGGCCGATTTGTTTATTTCTCGAAAAATAAGAAATAAAATCATTTTTAAAATCAGTAGTAATTAAACAAACCAGTAAGAGCTTCTTCTCCCGATAATTTATCCGCTTACTGACTGAAAAAATTCAACCCACGCAAAGTCGCAGAAGCGTTGTTATAAACAGGCCACGCGTGTTCGCCGACAAGTGTCCAGAATGTAATTAGGATTCATCCGAGAAGTCTCGCGGAAGAATTAACGTACTGTACATATCTTATTTGGTTCATTTAAAATGAAGCTGTCATAATTTAATTTCATCGATGTGGTAAACTCTTTGGTCAGAGACATTCCAATACTTTCAGAGGTACCTGACTCAATAAAATACTAGCAGTATGTTCTGGAACTATATTTTGTCTTTCGCTGGACGTTACGCAAGCTTGGGTAAGCCTGCGCAATTCATAAAACGCACAGCGCAATAAATTTGTTATTTGCGCAATGATTTTAAAGATTATTTTGAAACAGACAGGGTAACAAATGGATAATTTGGCTAATAAGTTAATATGCGGTTTTTATTTGAATTTGTGAACATCATATTTGCTATTTTGTGACAAAAGGGCATAAAATTAGTCACCATAATCATATGCGCAAATGTATTACCAAATCCCGCAGAATCGTTATGCGTGTTTAGGCTTAATGAGTTACCGCGGAAGAAAATACGTGGCTTTATTCGAGTATTGCACAATTACAAGTCATAAATTTGACAGATTACATCGTATATTGGTCATAGCAAATGGGATTGACATTATTGAACTTCATCCGATCAATGAACTCTTTGAAATTAGAGACAATCTAATGGAACTACACCACTTCTCTGTGTTGTGAGGCCATTTAATGAGAATGAGAAATCGGACGATAGCAAGGACTCGTCAAACGCTTTCAGCGTTTAGCCGACTCAAAAATTCAGGAATGGTATCAAGTACACGTCTGGTGTTGCTGATCAACTTGGTAAGTCTAAAGCCTCCCATTTGCATTAGTGACTGTAGATCCGCTGCTTATATTGCCGCTTTTTCTTCTGATGCTACAGATTGCTAACAAGGGGCCTCCGTGGCCGAGTGGTTAAGGTCGCTGACTTCAAATCACTTGCCCCTCATCGATGTGGGTTCGAGCCTCACTCGGGGCGTTGAATTCTTCATGTGAGGAAGCCATCCAGCTGGCTTACGGGAGTCGGTGGTTCTACCCAGGTACCCGCTCGTGATGAAATAATGCACGACGGGGCACTTGGGGTCTTCCTCCACCATTAAAGCTGGAAAGTCGCCATATGACCTATCATGTGTCGGTGCGACGTTAAATCCAAAAAAAAGATTGCTAACAGTCATCGACGTAAAAGTTTGTGTTAACTGTATCTACAACTTCGGGTGGGAATCTCTTCGCACTGTCATTGGCTGTTCTTTTTAATGCAGCACAGCTAGGAGGTGAAGTGGCACCAAACAAATGCACCTGCATACAGTACGTTTTCGGAGGTTTGGACATGTCCATCTTAGGCCACCAAAGGAACCGAAACGTATCACAGTCTGCCTCACAAACGCGAACTTGATGGAACATTGCCTCTATATCTGCAGTAATGGCTATCTTTTCCTGACGAATTGGAAAAGTACTCCTATCAGACTGTTCATCATATCAGGGCCTTGTAGGATTTGACTATTCAGTGAGGTGTCCTTGTATTTTGTGGCACAGTTAACTACCACTCGGATCTTTCCTGGTTCCTTCATGTTCATCACGAGGTGGTTTGGTAAGTACCATATCCGCTTGGAGTCTGCAATTTTGTCTTCTACTTCATTGGCATACCCTTTGTTTATATGGTCAGTGACGGTTTCTGTATACATTCCATGTTACATTTTGTTGTATGAAAGCTTTCTCTTCAGTTGATTTAGATGTGAGTTTGTCATTGCCAAACTATTTGGTACGGTAGCATCGTCCGCTCGCCAAGGAAGTCCCATCTCAGTGACTGGCTACGTATAAAAGGTTGACTCCATAATGCCTAACGCCCTCTTATCTTCCACTGATATAGACTCTTTCTCGCAGTGTGGTCCGTCGTTAAAGTCTGAAGTCCACATACGTTCTAGTTGTTGTTGTAATATTACGTCATATTGGATTTACCAAAATGGATATTTGCTGATTCTGTTACGTGCTCTATTCTGTTTTGTTCTACGCTGCTTTGAGGGACTGTTCCATGAATTGCCCAACCATAGTCGCATCCTTACTGCATACGGTTTATGGCTGCGTCTAATGCCCACCTCCAGAGGAATGTGTGTGTCTCTGAAATCTGTACCAATAAGTAACATGACTTCGTTCAATGCAACGTGGAGAATCTGTAGGTGGGACAAATATGCAATAGCGCGAATACCCTCTGCTGTTGCTGCAGAGCTTGTGGAGATTGGCAGCTGCTTCACTGCCTAAACTTTAATGAGTTGAATATCGCCGCCATTTCCGGAAATTGAACTTACACAGAGGTCTGCTTCCTATCCATGGATTGTACTTCCGGTCAAGCTTATAGTCGATGTCAGAAACGTGACGGGTCTGCTGACCACATTTTATTTCTGGATCAGCATCTCATCGCATAACGTTTTGTCAGCACCATCGTCGAGCAGAGCATAAGTTTGACAAAAGTAACCGTTTTCCTTAACAATAACAGGTATGATTCCCAAACATGTTTTAACATATGAATTATTTACAGCAGCACAGAAAACGAAGGTTGAGTAAGAGCGTTATCAAAAGGTGTTTGGACTAAACTATGTAAAAGTGAATGATGTTTAATAGAACAATCAGGAACAGTGCACATTTTCTCTCTCCTACATTGGAAAAACACATGGTTACGTTTGAGGCAATTAAAACACAATCTAGACTTGACATCATAATTCTTTCTATCTTCTAAATAAAATCTGAAAAGTAGATCCCTCGGAAGCACCGAGAACAAGGCAAACAGTGAAAATTGCAGACTCGGTTTGATTGAGTCTGTTCATGAGCAGTAATGGAAAATGCAACACTGCCCACGCCCCCTAGCACCGGCTTAGACATATTTATAAACTTATCACATGAGGCTAAATCTGTACATGTACCTGAGCAACAAAAGCATTTTCTATCTAGGCCTTTAATTTTCTATGTATGTAGAAAAAGTAGTGATTTTACTTTTTGCAACATTTTTCAACGAACCATGAGACGGTTTACTGACTCGGACATTTTCTTTTAACTTATCAATGCCGTACACTGAAGTACCGACACTGTATGGGCAGACGTCTAATAATTTGCTTCAAATTCTCATAGTTATGTACATTTGATATAAAACCTAGCTGTAATCGTGTGAATTTTGCATATTCAACGCTAATATAGACAGTTCATCAACGTCAAAGGCCTTAATTTGAGGGCCATATAACAATATGTCAATGTGACTTCTTGCAATAGCATGCGGTCTACTATACCTAGACTGCAAAATCGCCTTAGTGCGGTAATACCGTACATCCGAGTCTAACAAAAGATGATAATAGGTAAGGGTAGACTTCTCGGAAGCACAGAGCACTAAAAACACAGTCCCAGAGCCACGCATTTGCAAAGTAGGCCCACAACAAAAAGAAGCTCTAATGGAAAAATATTTCAGACGGGTTGCTTCAAACATCCAACAAGTACATACTGATCATTGCTTAATATAGAAGGAGGGGAAGGAAATTGTAAGGGGCAAAATGGAGCCGGGCGAGGGGAGAAAGAAACCCGAAGGTGAAAGTTGATTAAGGACGCATAAGCAAAGGGAAAGCCACGTTCCTTAATAACAATCATACTACAACGTAAACCACAATAGCACAGACGCTCATGTACCAAAGATAAGAACACAACCACACCCAACTACATAACATAGAAAAGGAACAGGCAACAATTAAGAAAACAGTATGGCACCGTTTTAGACTCACAAGCATAAAAACACATCCACACAAGTTGGTAAAAACAGATCGTAACACAATATTCTATACATGACTTTGCCAGTCACCAGTACAATATTGTATAAGATAGCTTAATCTTAGTCTATTATCACTTACTTTGCACTGTATGTTCGTCTCAATTTTTTTATGAACTTGTAACAATCAAGTGCAGAACCACTAAATGTCAATGGCTCAGTGAAATGGCAAGTGAAACCAATCTTGTAAGATTGAAGCTAGTCTTTCTACGTCCAGACTGGAAACATTTTTTCCCCATTCTTGTAATGTTGCGTCTCCGCGCCTACCGGAAGCTACGCCTGCAGTATCCGTAAAATCCGTATGGCAGTCACGTGATGCATTACCTCCAGTCATCCTGTTAGCGGGTATTCAGTCCTGCAATCTGTCCCTTGCTTATACTGGCGTGTCTTCGTCCGATCTGCTCATATTGCTGCTAAACCATTCGTTACCGGAAGTGAAGTTTTTAACGGTAGTCTGCTTCACATATGTAGAATCTTGACTTGCTCACCAGTTTCTTTCTCAAATATGCCTCATGCCATACTGACTCTTCAAGCTGTGATTGCTCTAACTCGCATTCATACTCAAGTTCTTGCTCCTGAAATTGTATCTGTCTGCGCGCTAGCTCAAGTTCATGTTTCTTTCTAAGAAAATATAGCTTTATTTGTGCAATCATACGTTTAGAGCCTTAGCATTCGCAGTTTTCGTCGCACACATTGATGACGTGTTGCTATAAATTTCATCATCTTCATTACTTTAGTATGGCGAATTCCACTGCTCATATCTTTCCGGGGAGGTGGTGGGGCAGGGGGACTCCGTGGCCGTGTCGTTAAGGTCGCTGACTTCAAATCACTTGCCCCTCATTCATGTGGGTTCGAGCCTCACTGCATAAAGTTACTGAAGTACCGCTTAGATAAAACGTGGGCGTTGAATTCTTCATGTGAGGAAGCCATACAGCTGGCTTACGGACGGTCGGTGGTTCTACCAAGGTGCCCGCTTGTGATGAAATAATGTACGGAGGGACACCTGGGGTCATCCTCCACCATTAAAGCTGGAAAGTCGCCATATGATCTATAAGTGTGTCGGTGCGACGTTAAACCCAACAAAATAAACAGATAAAGCATATCTTTCCTGGAATTCTAAGAAGTATTTTGACAACTTTCGTAGTTTTGTACGTATTCAATCATATTCTCATCTATATCATATAATATGTTAAATAAACATTCTTCACAGATAGCTAGGTCCGTTTTCAGACTACAAATACTTACCAAATTTTGAAAACTTACATAAAATGACGATAAAACTATTATAAAACTGGATATTTTCGAGATTTTGAAAGCTGGTGCTAGAGGGCGTAAGGGGTGTTGCACATTTCATTACCTCTAACAAATAGACACAATAAAACCGAGTCTACTATTTTGCTAATCGCCTACTTTGATGAAGATCCAGTGAAAAGCAGTGACGATAAATAGGGCGGAATCTGAAAACAAAGATTTTTCAAGGACTAAAAAGGTCGCGTTCAGCGCAAATCACTCAGCAGACGAAACTCTACAAGGAGCTGGAACAACTTATGATATCACATGACAATGTTGAGCTTGTTTATAATTTATATGGGAAATTGTGTGACAGATTTAACTCGTTCTAATTATCGACTTAGAATGTCTGAACTTATGTACCGAACCCACTGACCATGACAGGAATATCCCAATTTGTATATTATTTCAGAGGAAAACACAGTGCCGCACATCCGTCACTTTGTTACATATTACTGAGGCGTTGTTTACCAATTTCAATTATTTTGGACCCAAAAGTATCAACATACCGTGTCAATTAGTATAGTGATACGACGGTTTGAGTTTATTATTTTTTATAATATGTTGCAAAGGTTATGAGAACTTATAATTCTAGATAAGATATTTCAAGTAAAGAATTACTAGGTCCATACTGATTTTCTACAATTTAGATGTTATATAAGAAATTGCTATTTATTCAAACAAAAACGAAAATTTTATACAAAAAGAAGCTGTTGTATTGTTCGTAGATAAATGCCTGAGACTGCAGTTGTGGACCCGAAAGAAACACGCATTTTATATTTGCCACAGTTCAAACCACTCTACTTCTGGTCTGAAAGGGAAAGCAATAGGATCGCATAGGGAGGTAAAATCAAACAATTTTATTTTTTTTGGGGGGGAGGGGTGCTCCATCTAAGTGTAGTCTTGTAATAGTTTCATTATATTTTTTATAATTATTTTTTTCTGCACCTGCATCAAATTTCGTATTTCTCCTTAATCAGCGGTACATGACACTTTTTGTACAATCATATGTTTTTACGCATATATATCTAAACATAATTACTATTCCTTTTAATCTTTTACCACTTTTACCAATATATTTACATGTATGTATATGTATGTATGTGTTCTTTATGTTTTTAAAGCACTTTTGAACGCACATATTTTGTATGAAAAGAGTGCTATATAAGTATGGTATAATAAATAAATAATTAAACATGCTTAGAATATCTACATGTAAAGCATATTATATGCTTTTAATAATATGTCCTATGTAATATCTTTGTGCATAGGTTATTCTGATTAGGTTAGTGATCCTATTTAAAATAGGTGCATCGTTACTTTGTTTCTACAAACAGGCATCGTTGAACGGTGGTAATCCGTACTTTAGTCTAGATAAGTTCTGCACACAATATGTCTCATGTCACCAAGCAGCGCACAACAGAGTAACATGTATACTGGTACTATCCCGGTTATCCATACGCGGGGTGGACAAATAACCTTTGACGGAAAAAATAATCCCGATGTAAATGGGTGATTTCTTTTTATAAATGTCAGTTGATACCAGGCCAGTCCTTGCAAATCAACTTGACAGTTTTGTTAAGGAATGGGCATGGCTTACACTTACATATCCTGAACTGAAAACGATTTATGTATTTTTATTTTTATTTTTTTGTTGTTTTTTTTTTTTTGAGAAATTCCCTAACAATTTCTTGAGTCTGAAAATATCGAGCAAAAATCCAGTGTTTCACGTAAATGTCTTTATTAATGACACCCTGTGAAAACTTTAAACATTAAGTTTAATAAATGTATCTTTTCTGAATATCTGTGCGAAATGATCATGTACAGTCTGAAAAAAACAACGGTATGGATGAAACAGATGACGGACGGTACATGTGTCACTGAACACAGAGGCTGACTTCAATGGACCATCCAGTAACTTCGATAATCGTGCACACATGTATGTATCAACATAACAAAGGCTTGTTTATTATCAACCTTAAGCCGGTATTGCATAAAGCTTAGACGCACCGCTTTGGCCGCACCAAACTGATTAATAGTTCTTCAGAAATTATTCTAATGAAGATAGGGCGAGCGAGTATTTCTTTTTCTCAATTTTGACTTTTGAGAGGTGGGTACATTTTTCGCTGAGCAATTATTTTTCACATATTGATACTTATTTTTTATATTGTAATGACACTATTCAAAAAAGATGCCACTGTATAGCATATACAGAACTACGGAAGTGGACAATTTACAGTCTGTAAAATCCTATAAATGTACCTATTCTTAATTGTACGAATACAGATTTAAGCGAATCGAGTCTGCTGAAATTACGTTTGTCCTCAATATTTAATATTACAGATTAATATTGATTGTTTTACTTATGGTGTGCATAAATAAAGATATCTGTGAGTTTCAACAAATCACGCTGGTCAGCAGAAATTACTGAAACTCACAAGTACAAACCCATGGAGTACATTGTTACTGTCAACATGCGGTAACTATTTTATTACAAAAAAAACCTGCAACTTGGTCATAATTCTGATCTTTTTTATTGAATCAAATGTCAAATCTGCACATGCACACTTTTATCTTGTTAAACGTCACGTATTTGCTATGCATACTATCTTAAATACATGCGACAAAGAGTTCCAACCGTCCATTTCATCTAGGTCAAGGCCTACATTTTAGTTCTTACTGATAGAACTCAAGTGCAATGATTCTTTCCTAACAAATATTTTCGTTGGTTGTTAATTTAGGATATATCTTTCAAGAGAAGTCTAAACATAAATATAATTTCATTGTTTTTTGCCGGCAAGTTTATCTAAACAAAGTGATAATTTCTGTAAGTATGATAACATTTCACTACTGGTTCTACAAATTAATGTGTTTTGAAAGACTGAAAAGAGTATAAATTAGGGTAAAACTACCCCGATTTCACGTTAACTGCTTTAAGTCTGAAATTGTTGATTTTTTAACCTTTAGCCTGCTGGCCAACCATGATCTTGGTCTGCACTGTGCGCTTTTCAGCCAGTAATTTTTCAGTGAACACCCATTCGAATGATAAATGGTATTGCCCAAACTGAATGATGGACAAGTCCATTTTAGGAATTTAGCATGCTAAGGGTTAAGAGAATAGAAATAGACCCAAAGCCAGGAGAGGGCCATATTCTTAACAGGACGGCATATTAAAGTATTATGTTTGAATTCCGTTAACTAGTAAGTTGTTTAGTTAGTTAGAAATAGCTAGTTTCCATAGCGACATGTTAGAATGTCCGCCTCGGGGGTTGGACGTCCTGAGTTCGAGTCCTGTTCAAGTCTGATATATTTTTAATCTCTTACATACAAAATATAATATTATTATAACATTAAACATAAACCTTCACTAATATTTATAGACAAATCTGTAATTTGCAGACCATTTTTTGGGTGTACCAAAAACTTCCTTTGTATGCATTTTAACTGCATTGCATTGCTTTTTGAATAAATATTTTTGTCTATTTATTTTTGGGGGTTTACCGTTGCATCGACACAATTATAGGTCATATGGTGACTTTCTAGCTTTGATGGTGAAGGAAGACTCCAGGTGCCCCTCCATGCATTATTTCATCACGAGCCGGCACCTGGGCAGAACCAACGACCTTCCATAAGCCTGCTGGATGGCTTCCTCACATGATGCATTCAACGCCCCGAGTGAGACTCGAACCCACATCGATGATGGGCAAGTGATTTGAAGTCAGCGACCTTAACCACTCGGCCCTGGAGGCCCCTTTGAATAAATGGGCATTATATATATATATATAATGTTAATACAATGCAGACATGTGCCCGTCTTCATCAGTGTGTTTATATTCGACATTGGCCTGTCATCCATCATTTTTGTGGTGTATGCTTATGAAATTGATGGGAAAAGGTACATTTTAAAGCATGCTGAAATTGTAACCAAACATGTTCTATGATAGTCACCTATGCTCAGTTCGTTTTAAAAAGGCTAAAATATATTAACATTTGGCAAGGACGTAAGAAGGGTCCTGACCCAAAGTGTCTGTCGTCTTAACTACTTGTTTCTATAGCATTGTGCTGTAATCAACACATTTATCTCTTTGTAGAAAAGTTGCGCCGACCGCTTAAAGCAAAACTGGTCGCTAGAAAATACACAGTAACGAAGTTGAGGACACGTCACGGACGAGATGTTTTAGTTTTATTGTAATACACAATTGGTATTGAACTTTTTTACCAATATATGTGCTTATTAGATAAATCCTCAACATATATATGTAAATAAGGGATCTGTTTTGACTTTTTCTTCTAATTAGTGTCAGTTGATTGAAACAATAGGAATTATTATAGAATTTGGACAGAGAAAACAGTAAGTTAACGGTAAGTTTTTTTATTGTTTTAACTTATGAGTTGTAAACAAGAGAATAGAAGAGCCATTTTTAAGATCATCGATGTGGAAGCTAGCAATAACAGCAAGCTTTTAATTAGGTCATGAGTAATTTACAACCTGTCAAATTTTGTCAGTGGTTTTCACAATCTGTCAAAATTAGTTCTATCTCTCCATTCTTTATATGCATTGATTTTGTATGTGTCTTGGTAGAACAGTAGCAAAAACATTGGGCTAGATATTGTTTTGTTGAGCTCATTAAAGTAACATAATAATTTCGATTATTTTTCAGTCATTTGTTGGTAATGAAGACACCAAAAACTCAATCTTAAATGCATAAGAATGGTTCCTTTCTGATGGGAATAAAAAAAAATATTACTGTGACTGAGCGTTTTTGTTTTTCTCTAACAACTGCTTTTTGTTATTTGTTATTCTCTAGAAATTCAAAATGTGATACGACCTTAAAAAGAATTATTGACAATGTGTTAATTTTCCGTTCAAATAAGACATCACTTTTACTTGAAAGACTTGTTATTCTCACCTTAAAGTGCTTTTAAGAATCGGGATTCAGAATTAAAATTTTAAATGAAATATGTAAGAAATGGACAGTTTATTGCACTGTCATATACAGTATGTAGAAAGATACCCCTTAGGCTATCCTTCAAATATATACAGGTGAAAATTGATTTCGCTCTGGTAAAATTAAAAGATTTATTGAAGGTCTCCCAATCTCCAGATGTTTGATTTTTTGCTTTAAGTTTGGTTTTTTTTTTAACTGAGAACGTAATCAAGTAACTAGAGTTTTAGGGGTCATTAGTGATTTAAAAACTAGGGTTTTATTTTCATTTCAGGTATTCAACTGCTTTAGCCATTTCTAGTTCAACTATTAGTATGCTAGTGGGTTACCTATGATGGATTCTGACCCAACACGAAATTATTTCAGCACGTCAAATCATTTTAACCTTCTATCACTAAAAGGATACCTATTGATCATTTAGATTTGCTGCTTAGATGAAATATTTGCAAATGTATAATGTGTTCGTATATGCATATCCAGATATTTTCTGTCTGTTCTGAATTTGTCATGCGCCAATCGTTATATTCTCTACGCCGTTTGTCTTTTTTCTACGGTAAACCCAAATCCTACCGTCTGCAAAGTTTAAAATGAAGAGAGATTCATTGCGAAAAAGCACTCTTGCCCACAGCGCGCGTGCCGAAAAAGACAGTCGCCTGGGTCCAATCGGAACTCACTGCCGTACTTCAAGCCGTTTTGAAACGTTGACGTAAATGCGTAAGGGTTTTGTAACAGTCTGGCCTAGTCGTTGTTACCCTCGGTCTGCCTGAAATGCCTCTTGTTTGTCGAATTTAAATATTAGGCGTGAAGTTCCTGTGATAGTGTAACTGCCGTGCAACGCCATGAAAGGAAGTTCCAGCTGCCAATAGTACTAGCACCTGCAGTCTCCCGAAGCATCGCTTTTCGTAATACTCGTGATAAACCTTAGAGGACTACATTTGTATGTGTCCTCTAGCTAAAATGAACGTCCTAAATTCTCATGACAATGAAATCGAAAGGGAAGAATGCATAAGAGTTTACGTCAATATATGTGACAAAATGAAATAACTGAATGGTATTACTGTGTGCTCAAAATTTGACAAATATTGGTCGACTGGTACATAAATATAAACAATTATTTCCTATTTTATCATTAGGCCAGTCTTTTTCAATTCACAAATTCATATTATGTAATGTAACTTTGATCTACATTTCATCAAGCAATTAGACGAAACTCATCTTGCAATGTAGTATGTCAAGAACCATTATATTCAAACAGGTCAGGATCGCGTTCACAAGTACCAGGCAAAGTATTTTGCAATTTTTTAGATCCGTTAAAAAGGGGGAAAAAATCATTTTGAAGAAACGACAATTATTTCATTTTTGCGACGTGTATTTCGTACAGATATTACGCAACAGTATTTCGTAGATACGACATATCATTGCGTTTTTACGAAATGATATTTCGTATTTTACGAAACACACTACTTTTATCATAGATTTATTTCGTTTAAATGTTGTTTTTATTTCACATGGTAAAACGAAATAACGATTAATTGTTACAAAATAATAAATCACTTGTGCGAAATAACATTTCGTGTTTTCTAAATATTATTTCGTTTTTACGAGCCAAATAAAAGAATGTAACAGTTAAAGTTATAAGACAAAAAAAATGGAAAACAACAATGCCACTCAAGGTGTTCCGTACTTTTTCCTTTTCAAATGTCGTTCAAATCCGGATTCGGTATCAATTTCCAAAAGTTAATACCTCTAGTATACCTCGTCTAAACTTGTTAAAGCGATCGACAGGTAAAACCACATTTTAAAAGACAAGTTTGTCTACCTGTAGATATCTGGGTTAAGGCCATCACCAGGAAATGAAATGAAAATACTAACGACAGCCAACTTTCAAATTCGTGATTCTGAAGTTTTTGTTTTGCCTACATTAATCGTGTTTTACTAAAGTGTGGTTGGCAGAGTAAAGTGTGGTTGGCAGAGTATTAGGGCAAGGTGGATGTTATTTATATATCGAAATTTTGAAATACTGATTCGAAATATAGAGATAATCAACTCGAAATTTCCTGTTACTAAGTCGGTGTATGTTTCTCGAAATTTTTAATTACTAATCACCATAGTATATGTAGATGTATAGGTCTTGACAAAGATTAGGTACTTTGTATAGCCTGTGGGTAGTCAGCGTTCGCTTTTAAACAATATAACTGTCTAACCACGTCTTGAAAGTTTTCGACCTGGTTTCAGCACAGTGTAGTGTTCAAACTTATAATAATCGTTATTTGGACACTATCTGTGAGGTTTTCGACCTAATTTAGCCCCTACCACTGGAATATACTATACATGTAAATACAGATATATATCCTGGATACAGTTTGAAGTCTTGAGTAGCTCTAGATATAGAGTATGCTCAAATATCTACTTGCTGGGTACATATGAATGTGTAGGTAGATGTTTCTACTTTACATTTCTACTATCTAAGAGTAAATAGAAGTAGCCTATTAACAAGTTTGGCTTTTGAAAGACGGACAGACGTTCAAATTTTGAATATAATAAGACAATAGACTAAGTCTAAATTTTGCGTTAGTTACTCGAAATTTCGACCTATGTAACTTGAAATTTTGACTTGCTTACTTGAACTTTCGACTTACTTGTCTCGAAATTTCGAGTAAGTCACTCCAGTTGGTATCTCAAAAAAATTCAAGTTAATAGATAAAATGCACCTGGCACTAAAACTGTTCCGTAGCTTCATGATATAGTGTGAAATAATAAGCTCAATATTTTGTTATTTAAATACAAGATAATAGCCTCAAAAATACGGTTCTATTCAAAATTACACAACAAGTTATGTTTACCCAAGGAATATGAGATAAATACCATTTCAACAGATCACGGATCTAGCACCAACTCAGATGAAAAGGAAAAGTTATTACTTTACAGTTCAATAAATTTATTTGAATATACCGTAATCAGTCTATCAAGAATCTATTGTCCGTAAGTATTGACCTGGCACTCATGAATATTCCGTATATTTCAGTAAATTAATTTTTGGTGTCCAAGCATAAATAGCGATATAACTACATAAATTTGATATCTATGCATTTTTATAACGGAAAATAATATATCTATTTGAAACATGCTCAGAGAAATCAAAAGAAAATGATTTTGTAAAGAAAGGAATACTTGTTCAGCAGACCCAAGGGCTATTTTTGCATAATTTTGTCAATTTTAAATTGATATTCTGCTATTTTATCGAGTTTCACTTTATAGAATTTAATCAAACTCTGCACATACCTTTGGATATGTCTACCTAATCTAAAACAAAATTGATAGGTCACCATATTAGATTTCGCTTAAATCAAACTACAACGAGGTGGGTGTGGCGGGCATTTATACAACGCAGGTTAGTACGAAGTACTAATTCAGTGTTTGCACAAATAATTTAGAGATATATCAAATTATCAAACGGCAGATTTGTTAGTAAGCGGATTTTAAGGTATTTCTAAAGCATTTTGATGGCATAGAACGATGAAAGTTTCCGCCTTTCTCCGAACAAAACCTATAGTTTACGAATACGGATGTACGGTATGGGTACGGTACGGGATTAGAAACAGCTGTGACTCAATGCAGAGTTGGAGCGCTGGTATTAATTACAGACTCTTGTATATGTCGGATTGAACTAAAAGTACTTTAAACGTATATATTTTGCAACCATGGTGATACTTACCTTAACCTTTAGTCAGAAGATTATACGTATTATACATTAAATGCATGCGAACATACAATAATTTGCGAATTTTAGCCGTACGCGACATTAGATAATCACTTCCGGACATGCGCAGAAGACCGCTCCAACTCTGCAGTGAGCTACATCGATTAGAAACACAACCAAGTTGGGGTAAATACCGACCCGTCCGGAAAAACTGTAGTGAGCGGCGCCTTTAATTGATACATGTGGTTCTGGGACGATCTGTGTATGAAAAGAATTGGAACCATTGCCTTACCCTTGCATGATCGTAAGAGGCGACTTATAGGGTCTTAACACTTAGTTTTGCAGTAACTCTGTGATTCCAGCAGGTATGCACATTTTGATTCCATACATCATGTTTTTATTTCGATGTAAATGAGATGTGGAACCAAAATTTGTAGTCCTGTTTGGCGCCGTATAACCTAGACTGTGTTGGTGTGCCGTAAAATTCAAATTAAAAAAAAAAAGAAATTTAATTGATACACAGTCGCATGTGCAGGTAGCTGTGCGGACAAAACGTTTAACTGCCAATATTAGGGTTGTGGGTTCGAGTCCTACGTCTGACCATATCTTTTTATTTTTTCCTTTCTATATGAGAACTTACCACTTATTTATCAAACGTATCGTGACATTATGGTTCATTTATTAAAAGTTATCATATTTAGCCGTTGAAAAAAAGTAGAATAAAATTGTTTTAAAAGTATCTTAGATAAAAAGACAAATTACCTATCACCAGCGTTCCATAAAATAAATACTACAAGCAAAAACAATTAAAATTCATGAAATATAATACATAAAATAATATGAAAATAAAACAGGTATCGATAACATTACATTACATTAATCAAAGTACTGAGAGGACTGATGTGGGCAGCGGTTGACAGCTTCTGGTAATGGGCATGAACAGTTAGCTTAAGTTTGGTGATTCTAGTTAAAAATTCTTTTGATTAATAAGCATTTTCAACCTTTCCTTTACCAAATCAAGGGATAAAATTCTGCTTTTACTCTGTCAAAGGGGATAAAATAATATATGAGCAAAGCTCGTGTGCTTATTGAAAATTTTGCTTAAAATCTTTTTTGAATTATAAGCATTTTTTCAACAAATCAATGGGAAACACGCTGCTTTTACTGGAACAAGGGGAATAACATTTACTGGAACAAGGGGAATAACAGTAAATGTGAGCAAAGGTCATGGACTAATTGATAATTATGTGTTGTTTGGAAATTCTAGTTATAACAAGAGCTTGTAGAACACTTGCATGAATTAACTGACAAGGAACAGTAATTATTTGGTCACTGCCTACTGGACATTTAACGTATTGATCTTAAATCAATAATCATGGCTGGGTCATTTACCAGTCTTAAATTGACCACCGTATCAAATGTGACCTTAGACCAAAGCATAATCTAGTTTTCTGGCAAAAAAAGTTCTATTGTCAATGTGATATTGACCTTTGACCTACTGAACTCAAAACCAATAGGGGTAATTTGCTGGTCACGACAAATCTCCCGATCTCATGATCTTAGGCCCAAGGGTTCTCCAGTTATCATCCGGAAACTGATTTGTATAGAGACCGGCCAACATCCATCATCAAACATTAATATTTAAAATATACCCCTCCTCCTTCGAATGAGGGCAATTAAATTTCAAATTAGAAGATGCCCATGTATCTCTAGTCCCCCAATGCATAGTTGTAATAGGCAAGAAGTCAATAGAGGATAGGAGCGAAAGACAAAGAGACACTTATATTTAGCTGCAATAAAGATCATCTACTTGGCATGTCCAGCCACCCTATGAAGTAAAACATATCTGGGTCAAATGGTTTTCAAGTAAACCGTGTTCCATGTTCAGGCCCCTGTGACCTTGATCTTTGATCGAGTGAATCCAAAATCTACAAGGGTCCTCTACTCTGCATATCCAATCATCCTATGAAGTTTCAACATTCTGGGTCAAGCAATTCTAATCCAGAAAGAGTTTTTCCATCTTAATGCCTCTGTGACCTTTCCCTTAAGTCAAGTGACCCCAGAACATTAAGGGTCGTCGACTTTGTAATTCCTATTATCGTGATTGAAGGTTCTGGGTAAAATGATTCTAAAGTTATTGGTTGGAAACTGTTTTCAAAGTTCTGGTTCCTGTGACCTTAACTTTTGATCAAGTGATTCAAAAACCAATAGGGGTCATCTACTCAACATGTCCAATCATCCTATGAAGTTTCAACATTCTGGGTCAAGTGGTCGTCATGTTATTGATCAGAAACGGGTTTCCATGTTCAGGCCCCTGTGACATTGACAGGTGATTTTTTTTGATTTTTTTTTTCAAATGAGATCTCATCTTGGTAATAGCAGGCTATGAATATATCATACATAAATTACATAGATAAAAGACACTTCAGAATAGTACTTAAACTAAAAGCAACCATAAAAGAATATTTACAACGAAATTAAATGTTTCATTCAATTTTAAAACAGCCAAAACAACTACTACTGTCATTTTTCAGCTGTAGATTATTAATATAATATGCCTCAAAATACAATATGTATCTTTAAGTGTTGTTAAATTTCTGGTTCTTGGGGATCATGGAGTCCATTCAACATATGTGTAATAGAGTTCTGCTTAAGCCGGCGCTAGCTAGGGGGCACATTTCATTACCTCTCATGAACAGACTCAATCAAACTGAGTCTGCTATTATTCTTCTTGGCTGCATTATATGCTTCCAAAGATCTTTTTTACGAATATGATTGTTCAAATTCAATTATTGAGAACTGAAATTTTTCTAACTTAGTTTGAATGATCTCAAGTAAGTTCATTGCAGTCTTCCGAATCCCGCGTTTATATAATTATCCGAGAAGAATTCGTACGCCAGAACGTGGATATTTGGGGACGAAAACACCACAAATCTACAGGCGATTAAAATGCGAATTTGTTAAAAATAATGTTTCTTTCGAATTAATTATACCCTTTAATGATACGTCAATCACAAACACCAGCTGGAATGTAATATTAAATCAAATTGAAGTGCATACGTTCGTATTTTCGGGAAACAGGTACGAATTTTTCGCCCCCTCCGTTACGGCTGCAATTATTTTCCTCGTGCAAATAAAACTTATTTACGTAAATCGTATCTTTCTCTTTGAAAAATAAATAGGATAACACCTCTTCTATTGATTTCTTGTAATACATCTTTCCATAAACCTATTTCTATGCTAGAAAGTTCAGAGGATACACGGGTGCAATTTTATCCGAAAATATATAAAACGCACGCCGTGCTAGTTAGATGTTTTCTGATCATGTAACCAAAACAAGCTCTTTGGTGTTGTTATAATAATTAAATTTCGATTAACTTTTCTAGCAGAAACTCAGTTTTAATTTAAAACGTTTACAAAAGACGCATGCAACTTGGTTTTAATACCGATTATGGATCTACGCGGATAGTGCTGAATTGTAGGTTATTTACAGTTTATTTTGGTCACGTGATAAAGAATTGTTTTGGTCATGTGATCAAAGCAAGCATTCTCATTTTCATACGCGTTGTTTTAATTATAAAATATAGATTACGATAAAAATGTACTTAAGCAGTGCATTTTTTGATAAAGTTGAATTTCAGAAGCTTTCTGAAAGTTAAACAGTCTTGAATTACGTAAAATTTACGGAGAACATGAAACTACTTGTTCTTCGGTTTCGGATAAGAATTTTGACCGTAAATTTGTGGTATGGTAAATCTGTGGTCACGCTTCGCTGCCCACAAAAATTATCTAAGTGATTTCGAACCCGTGGTCACGTGCGTGGATGTGCACTGGACAACTGTGTCCCATTTAACTACGCTTATTTGATTAGACAAGACCATTACAGAAACGTGCCATTTGAGACGCAGTTTTCGGAGTTGACAGTAAAATATTTGTATTTAATTTTCTCTAGGCGATAATGATGTCTGCATTCACTTGTATGTACACTGACTAAGCAGAAAGTGAATCAAGACATTATATAATTTACATAGCGCAGTGTTACTACTTTTAGTCTAGCTGTCCCCACACTACACAAAAACTTGTAACAAATATATAAAAGGGGGTTTCATATCAAAGGCAAATATGAAATAAGACTTACTTACCGATGAGTCTAGCCAGAGAATCTATTTCTTTAAAAAATCACAGTCATGAAACTCATTTTTCAAAACGTTTGTCTTTGGAGCGTTCTTTTGTATTATTTCCTTAAGCTGCCGTTCTGTTAAATCACTTGGAGCTCCATCAATAGCTATACAACCTGCTACCAATGTTTGTTTCCCAAATATGGTGCCTGTTTGCACACGACACCCTGTAGCTGTCGACTGACTTACATATGATATAAAACATACGTAGAAGATTTCTATTGGTTGATAAATATTTCAAGGTGAAGCAAGTTACGCTTTAAGTTATACATCATGATCGGTAAGAATGTCGTTGGTGAATTGTGACTATAATTAGAATGATGTTACTACCAGCGTAGGTAATATTATCTGCATTCAACAATTTTGTTTTGACTAATTTAAGCTTATCAAATTGCAAAGCGTTTGCAAAACAGTTGGACTGGATTGCATGAAACAACTTGCACGTTTAAGGTGGCTCCATACCTTAGACCAAAAAAGTCAAAAATTAACTTACATTGAAGAAATTTGGTCTAAATATGGATTGAAGACTATATTTTTCGAAAATACATATATATTTTGCACAGTTCCTGTCTAATGTGTTGTATGTAGCTCCACCTAGCGGTACCTGCTTTTATCACGGAGAAGTTAGTTTTCCGCCATTATAAAATGGAAAATGGTCCAAGTTTATTTGTTACCCCGGCTGCTCACAATGTTTTCATATTGCAAGTAGCTAAATACTCAAGAACCAATTTTCAAGCTATATCTAAGCAATTATTGAAGAAAATCGTACGTTCGGAGCGGCGAAATAGGTGCGTGTTCACGGTGGAGTTTTCGGAAAAAATACTTTGAAAATCGTAATACGCGAAACGCCACGTCAAATGCGCCTAAGTTGAACAAATCACAGCATAGTGTAGTTTAGGTGTTTTTCAAAAATTAGTATTTTACATTCTCATTCATCAAAGGTTCAGGACAGATTGAAACAAATCATGGTACGTGAAAAGAGGGTTTTCTTTTCAAAAGAGGTCTTTAACTGTAAAACTGGCGACTTCAGTGCGAAATGGTTTCAGTGCAGAAGGTATAACATACGCAAATACGACAACTTTGCTTAAAATTCTGATCATGTTACTGTTGAAAATCGCTTTGAATATATCTTATATAATAATTATTATTTTTCCATCTTTTTTCTTATCTAAAGTACCAATAAACAAGTTTTCCGTTGTAATACGTACACTGCTAAAACTAAGATTTTATGAACAGAACAGAACAGACTTTTATTAAGACTTATACATAAGTACATCGTCTAAACACATCTTTAAACATTTTTAACATGTCACGTGTATATACATGGTAATAGTGTAACATACAAATGAAACATTTAGTAATATGATAGAGGAAATATGGATTGAACATGTACATACTTATGATAATAATATGAAGCTAGAAGTATATGGTATGGTAACAGAGGATGAACATATTAAGCAGAATTATTTAAAATAGCATTACGAATACATAATGCTTCCTTAACATAATTGCACAGCTTTATCAATTCAAACTTATTATCAGAGTTTAAAAGTTGATGGTATTTGAACACAGCTGGGTGAATATAATAGTAACGCTTAATGTATTTTTGTCTAATAAGAGTATAACATGGGCATATACAAACAAAATGATACTCGTCTTCAATATCAAGTTGGTTACAAAATACACAGTAACGTTCATTACGTGGGTTTATTGTTTCTTGCATATCTGCCCGTTTGGATCCTTAAAGGATGGGCAGACATACGCAGCTTACAAAAATATATACGATTCTTCTTTAGTAACATGTTCAAATATTTTTCTTACTGAAATTCGTCTTTAAATATTTTATACATATCAAGAACAGTACTATTGCTTAAGGATGCAAACCATTCCTGTTTAAATGTATCTATAACTCTACATTTAAATACTTGCACAAATACATTAATGTTTACATTTTGTTCATCGTTAAAAATATCTGCATATCCATAATCAGTTAAAAGTTTTCTAACATTAGTAACCCAATTACAATATCCTTTATTACTATCTTCAAGTGCTTGCATATAGGCAACTTTTAACAAAATATTATTTGTTCTTGATAATTTTAACCAGTACTTTACTATCCGTACATCAAAAGCTGAGCACGTGTTAATTTTAAGTTGTAATAACCGTTTGCAAAATTTCAGATGTATTCGTTCTATTTCTTTTGATTTTGTATAGCCCCATACTAATATGAGTAGCATAATATAGAACCTACAAAGGCATCAAATAATTGGCACATAATGTGTGGTTTTAGATCGTAATCTTTACACTTATTTAACAATGTATTTAAACCTTTTATTTCACCAAAGTTATTTTTTTAGTTTCTTTCACTCTAAATTTTTATCACTATATTCTTTCTCTTTATGATTTTGACGCGCAAAACGTCTAAGTAGTAAATATTATGATGGTTTTGGCGTTTTAACCTCAAATTAACCCCACTTTGACCTTAACGTTGACCAATGCCGGACAATTCAAAAAAACACTTTTGGTTTTTTTATTGAACGTATGTGGACTAAAGCGTCCCCGGAAGCTTTTAGATTAAAATAAAGTACTGAAAAATATATATTTAACTTTAAAAAATATATATTTAACTTTAAAAAATATCTTAAAACCGATATTAACTTTACACACTAACATTAATTCTCTCTAGTGAGAAATCAATAACCATCCGCGTCATTTTTGCCAGCGTGGCAATTCTCCCCGGCAAGAATTATTCTCTCTAGTGAGAAATCAATAACCGCCCGCGTCATTTTTGCCAACGTGGAACTTAACATTCATTTTTGCCAACGTGGAACTTGACAGTCATTTCTGCCAGCGTGGAACATCGACACATATATAAATGAACAACCGACCG